>NC_056746.1:1180956677-1181054177 GCF_019279795.1 Protopterus annectens | reverse complement strand
AGCTCAGAGTCACACAGTAGGTAAATGGAGGCTGATAGAATCCAACCCTCGACTACAGGAAACAACTCATTAATCATCTGTGTTATTAACAGCTCCTCGACTTAAAATCTTCTGTGCTAACAGTGTATTGAGGAAGTGAAGGACTACACTGGGGGCAGATCTGTGTTACCTTGAGACTGCAGAGCCTGTAGAGCAGTTTTATTAGTGGCCATTACAATGTCTAATGAAACTGTTATCATGCTGCAGTTATGAGGCTGGGTTGTCGTTCTCATATCTGAGTAAATGCTATGTCCACAGTGAGAGCCCCGAACTACATGTTCATAGGTTCATAGGTAGGTACTAGGCTATCTGTCCGAGGGCATTTATAAGCCTAGCCAGAGTGTGCCGGCTTTCACCCCCCCATTGATTAATTAACTGAGCCTCTGTCAAGCAGACCCAATGAAGTGATCCCAGGGGTGTACTTTCTGTTACCCATCCACTCGTCAAGGCTTCTCTTGAAGAGTGTTAGTGAGAGGCTCTGCTTAATGTAGTTAGGAATTTTGTTCCAAAGCATGGGGAGTCTCTGTGACAGGAATCTATCCCTCCAGCATGTTCTATTTATTGTTGTGGTGAGGTTTAGCTCACTAGAGCGCGTGGCTTGCAGTGACTTGGATTTCTTTAGGTGGAACATGCCCATCAATTCGGAGTTGGACATGGTTTTGTAAGTCAGGCAGAGATCACCTCTGAGTAAGCGATATGCCACTGAGTACAGCCGGAGTTTTTTCAGTCAGGCTGCATAGGACATATGTTTGAGGCCAGTAATCCTCTTGGTGAGGTGCTTTTGTGGTCTTTCAAGCTGTTGGAAATGTCTTGTGAGGTACATCCCAAATGGGGCATTGTACTCTATGATGGGTCTGATGAGTGACGAGTAGAGGGGCACTATAACCTCTTTATTTCTAGATACGAACCCCTTAGTAATTAGATGGGCCACATAGAAGGATTTCCTAACTACTATGTGCAGCATACTACTCAGCTGTCCAGATTTTCGCAGAAGGACCAGATTTTTGCCTCACATTTTTATCTGTTTCTCATAAAATTTGTGATTTTCCAGAAAATCACTGAGGATTGAAGTCACTAAATAATGACAGATTTCTGACTTTCACTAGCAACTGGTTACGTTTATAAGAGCAATGTTTAAAATCTGTCCCTATTTTTTGGGCCTTTGTCCCCCCATTATTGCCTTTGTCCAGCTTTCTTTAGCTAGGAGAGTGAGAAGTATGATGTGCAAATAGAGAATTATCATGTAGGACAGGACTCTGCAGAGCTCAAATGTTGAGATATATTTGTGCACGACTGCCACCTGCTGGCAAACTAAAGGATTGTTTGCACGTGTGCCAGTGGCAGTTTAAATGTTAAAATTAGATTCAGTAGTGGAAAGTACAAAGACAAAAATAAATGTTTATAAATATAGTCATTTTCTAGGAGTTACAGAATAAATTATCCACATTTTTGAAGGTAAGTAAGGTAATGTTTGTGAACTGCAAATTCATTTTGAGCAAATGCAGATTTCATTTTTATGCAAAGACACTATGGCCGAAAGACATGCATGAATGGGCGTGCCTTCGCTGAAGGTTGGGCGTCGGGCTGGCAACTCGGCACCATAAAAATATCTACTGCCAATCATTAGCGGGCCAGAGTTCCGCTGTGGCGATCCCTAACCGGGAAAAGCCGAAAAGACAAACAACAACATGCAAAGAAACCATGGCAGGATTCATATGTGGTATGCTCAGTCAGCTTTCGTGTGTGGAGAAGTGCTGGTATATGGTTATATCCAGAAAGTAGTATGCCAGCTTTTAATGCCAGACATCTAAATGATCTCTGTCTTATTCAAACCCCAACAAGAGAAACAAACATACTAGATCTGGTCCTCACTAACATGACAAACAGATGCACCACCTCAACTGTCAGATCCTCATTAGTTAAATCTGACCACAAATCAGTTGCCTTTGAATTGACACTAGCACAAGTAATCACAAAGAGCTAAGTAAGACTAAAAAACTTCACCAACGCAAACTATACTCTCCTAGGGGAAGGTATAAATGCATTCCAAGCTCCATCCCCAGATGGAAGTCGTAGCTACACCAAAGCATACACTAAATCCCTATACAATCACTTGTAAAGTGTATAGACTCAGCTGTTCAAAGCCAGAGCCCCAAGTAAAAAAAAAAAAAAAAAAGCCACCCTGGTGGACATCCAACTTCAACAAACTTTACAACAAATGCAAAAAGTTGCTGTCTAAGAAAACTAAGGCGAAGCCCCAACAATGGAAAAGCACCCCCCTCAGCCTCAACAGGCAAATAAGACAACATGTCAAATCCTTGAGGGATAAATTTGAGAAAAACTTAGTAATCATGGCTAAGGATGATCATAAGACCTTTTACAGCTATATACGTAGCTTAAAAGGCAGGACCCAAGCATGTGCCAAACTAGTGACTAACGACATCACACACACACTGATTCCACAGGGATAGCAAACCTACTAATAGACAGATTTGGTGAAAATTTCACTCCTTTATCCCCTCCAAACTTATTACAAACCTTGCACCCAACCCCGGACCTTCCCTACATATCTGAAGGGCATATCATTAAAGTCTTGTCTAAGGCAAAAAACACAGCCTCTATAGGGCCAGACAGCATCCCAGGCTGTCTTCTAAACAAACTAAAACATGAACTAGTATCACCATTAAGTACCCTATTCAATCACTGCCTAACCACTGGCTTTGTTCCTGTGGAATGGAGAACAGCAACAGTTATTTCCCTCCACAAAGATGTCTTAGCAGCTGACCCAGGGAATTATAGACCCATAAGTCTGACCAGCCTCATCTGTAAAGCCATGGAACGTATCATCATGGACCTAATAAATAAAGACATAGGCAACCGCCAAAACCTGGATCTGACCCAATTCAGCTTCATCAACGGCAGATCCTTCCTGTTAAACCTGGTGAAGTTCTTCGAAAATGTGACCAGGGTCACTGACAAGGGCAAAACAGTGCACACAGCATACCTCGACTTGGCAAAGCCCTTTGACACAATCCCACACTCTGGAATTAGCAATAAACTTAGCAAACTGAATGTAAACCCCTTTGTTGTAAGATGGGTTGCCAACTGGCTCACAAACCAGTCACACACTATCAAAGTGGGTGACTCCACATCACCCAGAATACCTGTCACCAGTTGGGTGCCACAAGGGTCAGTGCGGGACCCCCTGCTGTTTGGTATATACTTCTCAGAAGTTCAGGACAAAACTAAGGGGCTGTGGCTGACCAAGTCTGTGGACGACTGTAAACTAGGTGCAATTATTAAATCCCCAAATGATGTTAGTATACTTCAGGAGGGCCTTATGCAGACCAATGACTGGTGTCTAAGTCACAGTCTCAAACTGTATGCAAACAAATGCATCATCATTCCCTTCAGTAAAAACAATGTCCCTTCACACTATCAGATTAACAACACCACCCTATGTACCTACGAAGTGGTAAGAGATCTGGGATCACAAGTAGACTGCAACCTTAACTTTGACCACCTGTGTCTATTGTAGTAAAGAAGGCTTTCTACATAGCATACTTCATTAACAAAGGCATCACCTCTAGAGCAAAGGAGGTTATAATCCCTGTATACTCGTCATTAATCAGGCCCATAATCGAGTATAACACCTGTTTCGGTATGTACTGTACAAATTAATTGCAGCTACTGGAGAGACCTCAGAGGTTTCTAACTAAGAAGATCAAGGGACTTCAGCACGTGCCTTACCCAGACTGACTAAAGTCCCTGTCACTATACTCAGTAAAGTATAGACTTCTTAGGGGAGACTTATGCCTGGCCTATAGAGCAATCCAAGACCCAAACCTAATGAAATTGTGCACATCCATAAATCAAACAGGACTAGAGCTACCCATTCCAGAGGTCTAAATATGGTCTGTGACTTGAATAGGAAGTACTGCAGGGACATTTTTGTCCCCCAGCAACTGCCGCATCTTTGGAATAGGCTGCCAACTCATTTGAAGCAGAGCACCTCTATGACATTGTTCAAAAGGAACCTGGGTGAGTGGATGGGGCACCATAAATTCTTACTGGGGATAGTGCCCACAACCCTCCTGAACATAGGCAGTCATTAATAAATACAATCCTGAGTATTGTTTGGATGAAATGGCTAGGCTTGAAATGACCTCTGGGTCGACAGCCTAGTAATCTTTTATGATCCTATGATTCTATGATCTATAAAGCCCAGTACTTATGCAGATGTGCATAGAGCAATATTTAGTCTGTGGTATGATTCAGAGTCACAAAAATCAAACACCACAGCCAGCTTAGATGCAGTGTTGCAATGCAGCTGGGTTTTGCTGCTTAAGGGGTCAGCAAAATGCCAGGAAACAGACCATTGTATGTGCTACTCACCTGAACCACAGGCACAATAAGAAGAGATCAGGCACAAGGCCCTTCCAATGTCACAGTTCCAGTGCAGAAGTATGACATTTGACCAGTATGCCATTGGCTGTAGCTGTCTGCAGTAGCATAACTTAGGTACCACTGACAACAGAATATACACCAGGTATGATTTCCAAGGTGGGCATGTACTTCCATCAGCTAAGGCAATGTGGCTAAGTGTTGACTGTAGCCATTTCTATTATATTCAGATGGGTTATCCCTGATAAGGTGCATAGCAACCATAATCTTTGTGAATCTCATATGTACTCCATGCATACTGTCCCAGACTCAGTGCAGTATAGCATATGAAGTATGGTATGCAGTGAGTACCTACATGCCATGTACATGTCCACAGCACTGGGTACAGCTAAATGCAGCATTTATAATGCTGTATACAGATATCAACAAGGCTGTATCTGGAACATTATCACATCTACAGTCATCTCATAGTAATTAACCTAGTCCAAGCTGGTGATATCCATCCTAACCCTGGTCCTATATCCTTTATTAACAACACTTATCCCTTACCCTCTTCCTCCTATCTCAACACCCTAAAGATTTTTTACAATTAATACGCAAAGTCTAAACAACAAAGTACACCAATTTCAAGCTTGGTTAAGCCATAACCAACCAGATATCTTAGCCATCTCCGAAACCTGGCTCAAGCCTTTTATCTCCTACTCTGAGATTCTGCCCCCAGGATTTCATTGTCTCAGAAATGACCGACTAAATAAAAAAGGTGGAGGCACTGCCCTAGTTTACTCCAACCTTCTTACCTTAATTCCCCTTCAAATTCCAATTCCTCAATTCCAGAACACTGAACTAACTGCTGGAATTCTAATACTAAATAAACATAAAAATATCTGCATCATTGCCCTATATATCTCACCTGGTAGCAGTATCTTTACACTCGAAAATATTCTCCTATGGGCCTCTACTGAAATTAACTATGAAACTTATATCCTTGGTGATGTGAATATTGACTGGAATAAAATCAATTGCCCCTCTCCCTCCCTATCCATTAACCTCTATAACTTCACTCAAATAATCCTCTCCATCACTCAACCTGACAAAATAAACCCTCCTGGATTCACTATAGATTGGCTCCTAGTCTCAGATCCAAATAAAATAACCAATTCTGGCACAATTCCTAATACCTTTAGTGACCACCTCTCAGCCTTCATGTATCTCTCAACTAGTTCCTCCCCACATCAGCATCAATACATTCAAACTTGTAACCTCAGTAGCTTCAACCCAACTACTTTCTCAAATACTTTCAAACAAATGAACTGGCAAATTCTAAACATCCTTCCTCTTGACAAGGCTATAGAATACTTTAACACTGTCTTCCTTGATACTTTAAACTCACTAGCCCCACTAAGAAACAAAAGGATAAAAACTAAAACTGCTCCTTGGCTATCCAAAGAGACAAAACAGATTATGCACCACAGATACAAACTATGGAAACTTTACCAAAAAAATAAACTGGCCAATACCTTGCTCCATTACAAACATCTCTGCAACCATGTAAAACGACTAATCACCAAAGACAAAAAATCATACTATATCAAACTTCAGTCCAATAACAATAAAAACCCCAAGAAATTCTGGAACTGAATAAACTCACTCCTCAATCCAGGCTCCAAGAATAATCCCTGTCCTGACCCAAGTAAATCTGACCTCAAACTAGGCTCTGAATTTAACTCATTTTTCATAGAAACTATTACTTCCCTCACCAAGACATTTCCCAGTAATAACCCAACTGCTCTACACTCTCCCCTTTCTAACTCACCTCATCTATTTAAACTCAAACCCATCTCCACTAACGTTATAAAAAACTTTTGTCCAAATTTAAACCTTGCTCTAATGCTCCTGACAATATTCCCTCTTTCTTCCTAAAATGTGTTGCTGATGGCATTGCTCTCCCAATCAGCATCATTATTAACCAATCCATAAAATAATCATACATCCCCCAAACTCTTGCGCTCAGCTTATATTCTTCCTCTTCATAAAGGAGGCAAAAATACCAATATCTCAAACTTTCACCCCATTGCTTTGCTCTCACCAATCTCCAAAATTCTAGAAAAATGCATCCACCTCCAGCTTATGCCTTTCCTGTCCCAAAACAATCTTCTCACTCCTACCCAGCATGGCTTCCATCCAGGCTATAGCACAATAACTGCTCTGCTCTCTCTCCTAGAAACTGTCAATCAAGCCCGAGATTCAGGACACTTAGTTTCTACTGTTTTACTCAATCTGTCTAAAGCCTTTGATACTGTTTCCCACAAGCACCTTCTCTATCATCTCTCAAACCTAAATCTCTCACATAATGCTTTATCCTGGTTCTCCAGCTATCTATCAGACAGATCACAGGCAGTCAAATGGAAGAACTCTATCTCTTCCTTCCTATCTACCCCAACTGGCGTACCACAGGGATCCATCCTTGGGCCAATGCTTTTTAACATCTTCATCAATAACTTTCACACTGCTATTCCTGATGCTAAAATCATCCAATATGCAGATGATTCAACCTTAGTCTGCTCTGTCTCAAACCTCTCTGAATTGTTGACTAAAACCCAAACTGCCTTCTCAACAACTGAAAACTAGATGTGCCAAAACCACCTCTCTCTCAATGCAAATAAATCAAAGATTCTACTATTCCCTCCCACAAAGACCCTCTCCTAAGAGAAAAACAACTTCAAAGTCTAAAGTCAAATCAACTCACCTATAGAAGTGGTGCTCTCTGCCAAACTACTTGGCATTACTGTAGATGAACACCTCAAGTTTGATATTCATATTCAACAAAATATTAAGAAAACCCACCAAAAGCTAGGTATGCTGTATAGGAATAATCGCTTTCTCTCCAACTCTACCAGGCAAACTCTGGCCTCGACTTATCTTCTTCCTTCCTTATTATACAGAGCCCCTCTCCTAACCTACCTGTCCTCCTCTATCACCTCTAATCTAGAAAACTGCTACAACAAAATCTCTAAATTTGCCTCTAAATCTATAAATACCACCCATCACTGCCTAACTGTACAGTCCCTGAATTGGCTTGAACTCCCAAACTACCTAGACTATCTCCAACTCACTACTGCATATAGACTCATATTTCACCCAACAAAATGTCCTGCTCTAACATCCTTCCCCCTTATACACCCAACAGAGCTCTCAGATCTGAAAATCAGTACTTAATTATTATCCATAAACCTAAGCGTCCTGCTGGCCAGCTTCTCCTATCTTTCTAACTAGGCAAAAAATGGAATTCCCTTCCCTCCACACTAAGAACCATACCAAACCCAGAAAACTTCAAAACCCAA
The DNA here is from genome assembly GCF_019279795.1 of Protopterus annectens. Classification (NCBI taxonomy): domain Eukaryota; kingdom Metazoa; phylum Chordata; order Ceratodontiformes; family Protopteridae; genus Protopterus; species Protopterus annectens. Next base: position 1,181,046,393 of record NC_056746.1, on the reverse strand, counting down.
CTATTCAAACACCTGTCCACTAAGTGGAAATGTACCTGCCTTCACCCACCCTAATCAAAGGGGGTTCTCTCTCTGGTTCCCAAGCTCTACAACTCTCATAGTTATCTTCCTATCTCAACAATTTCTATAGCTTCTCTCTAAGCTCTCAACAACTCCTACAGCTACCCTCACACAGCCCAAACTTGTAAATATTGTAAATAGCATTCTACTGTTGATGTGTGTATGTAAAGCGTATTTACATTTTCTTAAAAGGTTTGTATGTAAACTGTTTCCACACCTAATACATATCTGTTTTCCTCAAATGAAACTGTATGATCCCTACCTTCAAGCTTAATGAATTTGTTAACTATGCATGATATTGAATGCATTTATGAGTAACTATTCTACATAATATTATCTTTAATATTAACTATCAGTTGTATCTAAATCTTTAATATTAACTATCAGTTGTATCTAAATTGTATAATGCATCTTGGAGCTTTTCTCCCTGGGCCTCCACTGAAAATGGGTCAGTTCGGCCTAGTGGACTTCCCCGGTAATCAAACTGCAAATAAAATAAAATAAATAATAAATTAATGGAAGTTAATACATATCAGTGTTTACTACTGTAACACATAAATATTACTGCACTGTGTACCACGCATCTGCATCCATAGTGTGCTGTGCTAAGTTGGTCCCTTATGCAGTGTGCACTGGATGGTCATCTGGAACAGATTCTCCTTTTGTTGCCTCTGGCACACAGCATGGCAGATGTGTCTGAATCCAAGTACAGTTCTCCAGGATAGAAAAAGTAAAATCTTGACACAGTCACAGTGTATAGTAAAGAAATACTGCTATTGTTAGTTTTGGTGAATATAGTGAACAGCAATGCAGTTAGTTGTGGTGAATATGTTAAACATTACTACAATTAAGATCTGCCTGTATCTTATAACTTTTTAAGCTGCATTGTTTTTTCCCCAAATTGTCAACATAGTCATTTTATAATAGAGAATCACAAATAAAAATTGAACATTTTCAAGTATTTCAAGACAGAAGATATTTTTAAAACTGAGAGCAAAATTTCTTTTTGTGATGGGAGAAATGAATGGAGTTTGACCTTAACCTATGAAGTTGTACTAGTTGTGTTTATGAGTTGCTCATAATATATGTTTATTTCTGTAGTAACATTTAGGCAGACATTTTGGAAACTAAGAATATCAGAAGTTCACATTTGGCAGTGTTAATGCAGAACCCTGATGCTGGTTGTTTCCAACATATATAGTCCAAAGGAAAACATTTCAAAATAATGTGTGATACAAAACAAATATGTTCATGCACTGCAAAATGTGATTTTCAACAGCAGATTCTTCTTTTGAGTTACAATTTTTTTAATATTTCCAAAGGACCTGCCCAGTGTATCTCATTGTTTCATTTCTTTCTCCAAGATGAAGAGTTAGGTATGACCAACCAATCATTCATTCTGGTAGGGGCAAGAGCAAATGGTGTAACCACACTATGGTTTATTTTTATTTATTTATTTATTTACTTGCATTTGTTACACCTTTTCAGCAGAGACCCAGGTAGTAAAGCTCTGTAAAACATCTTAATCAGTTTTACTGTTAACATGAATTATCTTGTACAGCAATATTTATAAAAGTGTACAAAAAATATTTTTTTACATACAATGGTGTATACGCAGCTTTAACTCAGATGGTGAGAACCACCAATGGCAAGTGTGGTTTATAGTAATAATATACATAGTAGTAAGAGTTTGTCATTTATAGGAAAAATAAAGAAGAAAAAAGGAGAAGGAGATTTAGTGGAGACGGACTGAAGGTAGAAGTAAAATAAGTGAGGAAGACAGTAAGCAGGAAGTAACAGAATATGTGTGAGAAAATGTGTTTTAAGGGTAAAGTAAGAGAATTAACACAGTCTTTAGTGAAGGGTGGAGCTGTTGATTTTTGAGATAGTACCCAAGCTGTTCCCTGATCGTTTTATATTTGTTGATTTCTTTGATTTCAAGAGGTAGTAACTTTCATAGCTTAGAGATATATGAAGAATGTAAAGACTGTTACCAGCATAGCTACTGGATTTATTTGTTACAGGTAAGAGCTTATTGGTGGATCGTAGGTCTCTATTAAGAAAGTATCATTGTAAGGAGTTATTTAGGCTGGGACAGAGAGCTGGGTTGTAGATAAGGCTGTGAGCTGTGACAAGTCGGGATAGTGTTAGGTGGTGTGGTAACTCGAGGCATGATAGTTCCTTTCCTGCCAAGCAGTGATGACTTTTGTAAGGTTTCTGGTGACAACTTTTGCTGTCTTGTGATAGCATTGCTATAGCAGGTTAGTCAGCGGCATGTAAGTTTGTTAGAAATGGAGTGGCGTAGAGGAAGGTGGAAGATAAGTTGTTGCTACATGAGTCTTGATGTAAGTAATAAAATACAGAGCAGCTCCATAGACAGGCTCCCTGGTTTTGGTATGTTTTTTTGACAGCCTCATTAATATGTACATTGAATTTTATGTTTACATCACTGGTTGCCCCTAATAGCTTGGTGGATGATATAGGTTCTTAGATTAGTACTAGGCTAACTGCCTTTGTGAGCCATTTGAAGCTTAGGTATTTGCCCTGTGTGAGAATCAAACCCTGCGCCTTGTCTTTATAGGGTAAACACTATTAATATGTACATTGAATTTTATGTTTACATTACTGGTTGCCCCCCCTAATGGGGTGGTAAACACTATTAATATGTACATTGAATTTTATGTTTACATCACTGGTTGCCCCTAATAGCTTGGTGGATGATATAGGTTCATAGATTAGTACTAGGCTAACTGCCCTTGTGAGCCATTTGAAGCTTAGCTATTTGCCCCGTGTGAGAATCAAACCCTGCACCTTGTCTTTATAGGGTAAACACTATTAATATGTACATTGAATTTTATGTTTACATCACTGGTTGCCCCTAATAGCTTGGTGGATGATATAGGCTCATAGATTAGTACTAGACTAACTGCCCTTGTGAGCCATTTGAAGCTTAGCTATTTGCCCCGTGTGAGAATCAAACCCTGCGCCTTGTCTTTATAGGGTAAACACCTTAACCATTTTGCCATCCCTCCCAACTCCATATCATGTACATTTTTCTGTTGTTTGCTGAGATTTTGAATATGGCTTTGCCAGAGGAGTTTTACTTGGAACTAAATAATTTTTTAAGATCAAGCAAGAGTTGAGAGTTTCCTAACCAGGATTCATTAAAAGTGAGAGGCTCTTGTCTTTTTATTTTTATTTATTTATTTATTTGAAGTATGGTGATGTTGGTGTCACTGTAAATTAGTGTTGAGTCTGTGGTGTGTTAAACTAGATTTACATGATTTTTTTATGAGTGGAGATCACTTACAAAGATGTTAAAGAATAGGGGTTCAAGAATTCACCATGAGGTGCCCCTACTGTGACAGAAAGAGAGGTGGAGTATTTAATAAGCCATTTAACAGACCTGGGATGTGTTGGAGAGGTACCTGTGGAAGCAGGTAATAAGGGATGTACTGATTCCCAGTTTAGAGAGTCTTTGCAGGAGGATAGGATGGGAAACAGTATAAAATGTTTTTGAGAGGTTTAAGAAAACAGCAAAGATAAGACTTCCATCATTTTTATTTTGTTTATGATGGTAGTGAAGTTTAAGAGAGCTGAAGTGGTGCTGTGGTGAGGACAAATGCCACGTTATGAGGATGTTAGTAGGTTATTTTCAGTAAATCTACTTAATGAGTTGAGCCTGAATACATTTCTCTAGTATTGTGGCTAAATGAGACAGGATGATGATGGGACTACAGCTAAAGTTCTGTGGAGTTACCTACTTTGTGGAGTAAGACGATAAGTGATTGTTTTCCACAGGGAGGGTACAGATTTTTTTTGTCACTGAGACAGTAATAAGAATGGCTATTGGATAGACCAGGGCATCAGAAGCAAGTTTTAAGTATTCAGATGGTAAGTTATCAGGATCGATGGTGGTAGATTTTAACTTGTAGAGATTTTTAATGTAAGTGGTAGGAACTGCTGTGAAATTAAGGGTTGATGTGGACCTGGGACAAGTTTCAGTTGAGTGGTTAACAGGAGAGGCTGAATCTTTGAGAAGAGAGGCTATAGCCTGTATGAAATGAGAGTTAAACTGAGTAGCTATATTTAAAGTGTCAGGGGTGGTAGAGAATTTGTCAGGATGTAAGAGGCTACTGATTGCAGACCCAGAGAGCTTTGGATATTGCTTGTGTTTTGAAGGCTTATGAAATATTTTTGTATCATTCTTGGTTTTGGATTTAGCAGTATTCCTAAGGTGTCTATAATTTTGAAGGTTACGGGCTGTTTTTTTTTAATCATATTCTCCAGGCTTTATCCCTCTGGTTCATAATTTGCTTAGTTTCTTTAGATAGCCAAGGGGCTGATTTTGTTTTAGTTCTTTTTTATGCAGAAAGGGGCTTGGGCATTTAGGAGACCTAGGAAGGATGAGCTGAAAAGTGATACAACCTCTTCTAGGAGGAGGGGCTATAATGGTTTCCAGTTTATCATTTTGAGTGTGAAGATAAAAGTCTGTTTGTTAAAGGTTGAAAGATTATGTACTTGTTTTTGAAACTGCTGTGTATATACAATTGTTCTGTCTCTGAAAAATGTAAGTAGAGAAGTGATCACTCAGAGAGTTAGAGAGTAAGCCAGAAGTTATGATTTTATCTGGATAATATGTGAGTACCCAGTCTAAGGTTGTATGTGTGGGGGAAGTTTTATTGAGTCTGGTTGCAGTGTTTATTAATTGGGTGAAATCATAAAGATGTCTGGTATTGTTGGTTCTCTCATTATTGATACTTAGACAGTCTATGTTCACATCACCTAGGATAAGTACTTCTTGGTTTATATGGATGTTATTGCCAACCAGGATATAGGTAGCTATTATGCAAATCTTTTTATGATGATTAAGTTTTAGTGATGATACCAATAACTCAGCATTGTGTATGAGACGATGGTTTGTGGAATTGAAAAAGAGGTCATGGGGGTTTGAAAAAGTATTTCTACACCTTCACCTCTCTTTTTTTCCTGTTTAATCTTAATTTACTGCAGCCGGGTGGGAGGTTTCTATGTCATTGGCTTCTTGTATTAACCAAGTTTCTGTAATGATAACTATGTTTGAGGAGGTCTATCCATCCATGAAAGTCTTGATGTTTATTATAGATACTACAGAGGCTGATATACAGACTAACATTAGATGATAAAGATATCCTGGTTTGGTTGTGGGGGGGCTATTAGTAATTTTTGGTTGGTACTTGTTTTGGGTTAAGGAACCTTGGTTGGGGTGAATGCCTCCATATACTCTCAGGCACTGGTAAGACTGTGTGAGATAGGCTTCATGTAATTTTGTTTTGTCTATTTGTTTATGATATATAGGGGTTTGAGCTTGTGTGGCAAGGTGGATTGTTTTGTACAGGTAAATATATGTAAAGTTGAATATTTGGGCAGCTATAGAATAGTAGTGGTAATTGTTGTTTAAAATGTTTGTCTCCATATTGAGGGATGGAAAATAAACAGGATGAGTTGGGAAAATATAATGATGTGAGTTGTGCAAAGATGGGTAGTGATATGGCTACTCGGAGATAAGCATAAAGCATGTTGAGAAGATGGCTTATTTGCTAGTGCTATGGTGAGAGAGAGAGAGTAACAGAAAAATAAAGTGTGTGTGTGTTTTGGAAATGGCATGAGGTCATAAAGGAAGTAGGTTGAGGTTGTGCTGTCATTTATTCCCCCTTAGGGGCCTGATCAGCCTATTACTTTCCCCTGGAAACAAGAGTCTGGCATTAAGGAAGGGACAGGAGACCGGTTTACTGATCCCGTGAATATTCCAGTCCTATCCATCCTAATTTCTTCTTGTAGAAGGCCAGCAGACTCACAATGGCTGCCTGGGTGGGGAATGATGTGCATACACCAATCCACCCACATCATCTCTGCCTCAGCACATCTGCCTAGCTTAACAGCAGGAACCAGCCCTCACCACTCCCACATAGCAGACTAGGGTGCCTGCCTTGTCCCTCCTTCCGCTAGAATGGGCAAGCTGACATACTGCTGAAGCCCATATGTTCCTCCTAGCCCTTCCAGCTCCCACATTGCTAATCAAACATGGGTGGCCAAGGTTGTAATGAGGGCTTCATTAGGTTGTAATGAGGGCTTCATTGCTCTTCAACCATAGAGTTGAGCACAAAACTATTGCATTTTAAATTTGATCTAAAAAGTGATGACTTTCACTTCTCTAAAACACTCTGAAGAAATGATATGTTTTTATATTTTAAGAAAACAAATTGTAAATCAACACATTTGCAAGGCTGACAGGATAATTAACATGCACATCTTTAGCAGCTTACAATGGTTTCATACTTAAAATTTGATACAGTATTTTTATGATGCTAATTCTTAGCTACAGATGCTGAAATGCTTTACTCAGTAGCAGGAAAAGCTCCATGCACTACAAAGAATTATTATTGGATCTGTTTGAGTTCCATAGCTATGACAGGGTGAGGGGGATGTCCTCACCAGAGTCCAAAGTGTTATGGGCAGAATTGGACAATCTCAAACGCTCTTTAGTGAGAGCTGTAATGCTCCATATGTTGCATAAGCTGTAGCAACTGCTAGCTACAAGAGTAGTAATCATTTTTTCTAAGACAAACATAAGCTCTGTAGCTCTCTGCACAATATAAACTGTAACAATGCTTGTTACAAATGTAGAAAACAGTTTGCTACCGTTTCAAAGATGAAAAAAGGGAGTGTTTTTTTTCTCTTCAAGTCTGAAGAAGAGCTTTTAGGGAGCACAAATTTGGGAGACAGCACCAGGCACAAAAATAGCTAGGTACACTAATAACTAACCGTGCTTGTTATGTGTTCTTCACATGGATGTCAAGCTTCACTAAATTCTTGATATCCATGCCTTGAACACATAACAAGCTGGTTATGTACAGAGAGTCAGTCATAATCCTCTGTTTTATATGGGAGACAGAAATGCATTTTTGAAGCAGTAGGTTTTAAGATAGGACATCATATACATTATAATAAGTGGAGGTTATCTAAATAGGAATTCAGCAGTAGAAAACTGGACACAAAAATATGTTCAGCTAAACCTCAATCTATTGCTGCACGCAGATTGAATTATGAGCCATCCATGCAGTATTATAGGAGTTACAAAGATAATGGACTGTCATGTGGGAGGGAGTTAAGGATTAACAAAAAAAATTCCTAGTGCATTGTGCCATATATAGTGTGACACCAGGAAGGTGGGCATGACAAGTGCTTCTCCTGCCTGGGGACAGTTAGGATCTGCCCTTAAATGCTGTCAGTCCTTGTTTGAGATGGAGAAGTCAGGCCCTCAGATTACCGAGGGCAGTGAGCTTCCAAACTCGCAGTAGTTTAAAGGAAGACAATGTAAGTGAAGAAATAACCTACATGGCTGCTTGGATGATGGCCTGCAGTCTCTGAGATGCCATTGCATCATGGGAATGAATATCATCAAGGCCCATGGGAGGCATCTGATGGTTGACAGGTAAGGAGGGAAAAAGCTCATGGGAAAAACACATTATCCTGTTTTTGCAAACAAAGAAAAAAGGATGGCACATAAAACTGCGTGTATGCGATGAGCAACAATTAAACATTTAGAAATGTACTAGCCCATATTCTTGACATTTTAGTGGAGTTGATGATCTATAATTAAGCAAATTTCACTCCTGTAGTGGAAATCCTGAAAAGTCATAAATGACAACGGCCTGCTCCTTCAGCCTATTTTCTTGTTCATTTTCTTCATATCTAATATTTTTACGTTAATATGCAAAATATGCATTTACCTACTGCAAATGTATTATTTCTTCAGGAATTTGGAAAAACATAGCATTCACTGGTACACAACATTCATAAGTATTTCAGGCAGGGAAATACATGTCAAATGGCAAATCTCATTTTCTACAGACTCAAATATCTCACATTTACCAAATTATATAAGCTGATATCTGATGATGAAAATGAGCAGACAGCCATTATTACAGGACTACAAACACTAAACGTAAACTTTTTTTAGGCAGAATGATATCCTCCCAGGCTAATCTCCAAGTGTTTCAGTGCTGTTTCTGTTTATAATGCCCTCTAGAAAAGTTTAAATGGTTGGTGAAGAGATGGGTCAATCATAACAGCATGTGTGCTCTTCACACTTGATAGTGGACACGATGCTTTTATCCTTGTTGTCCTAATCCCTATTGGCAGGTGGGAGCTCAGAACACTACAGCCATGCATAAATGATAAATGTGTGGAATACACTGAACAGAACCTCGTACAAGACTGCCCCACCCCACTGAAGATTACCTCTTGTGCTTTGTTCCATAGGGATGGCAGAATGAGGGGAAAAAAGAATCAGTCACACACAAGGTTTTCTTCCTGCTTTTTAGTAGTGTCATGCAAGCAACCCAATATGACTTATGTGATGATGTGAGGTATTGCCAGCTATGCCTGAAGAAGTAGGGCAGTGGATGTATAACACATGCCAGCATAGCTAGCTGGAGTTTTGTAAAGAATTATATGTCATTTGTATATCAAACTGATTTGTACAGGTGCTTGTGTTGAAAATGTATTTGTAAAGCTGCTTGTGTTAAAAAAATGTACCAACAGTGGGTCTTGCTAGAGAGAAAAAAAGAAATACTCCTGTATGTCAGACTGCATTATACCTGTTGTAATTAATATTGTAACAGAGGATAAAGGAAGCAAAGAGGTTAATCTCAGTTCAGCTAACTTTGAAAAATAGTATGAAATTAAATTGCCTGGTAGGCCATAAAGATTGTACCTTACAGTTCTGATTGCAGATAGAGACAAAATGTCTGTAAAAACAAGGACTAGGAATCCTGCTATATTGTCCTTAGCAGTGAACTAATTGCTACCCTGGAAGGGTGAAAGTGTTGAAATGGTTTTATGGTTTTCAGATGTTATAACACATCTTAGCAAAGCTCTGTCTGTGTGTATGGTAACACATATGTGCGAGATTCTGGTTCAGTTTCTAGTAAAGGGGGTAGTTTGGGAAACTGAAGTCAGATGAACAGATGTATGTGACGTCACTCTGTAATCTAGCACTGAAATTATGTTTTAATACTAGATGAGACAGAAGATCACTCACCCACTTTATATTGTCTTGCTTTAGTAAGTAACCAGGGAATAGTAATTCTGTAGATCAGTCAGGAAAATATAGTGAGACTGAGTAAGTACTGTTTTTCTGTATCTGTGTGTATCTTTTCAACTATGTTATTTTAATATTTCCTGTGACTGAAACTCTTGTATTTATTGTAAATAGATATTTAGTGTTTTCATGTTCTTTTATTATTCATTATTAAATATATTTAAACTTTTCATTGTGGCAGGTCTTTTAGAAATGTTTTAAACTTTGAGAGTACTTATATTTATTCAGTGACACTGTGTCCATTCCTGGAAGCCTTACTGCATTTGTCAAACACTACCATTTGTATTACTATTAATTCCACTCAATATAATTGGGTACCCCTTGTAAGAGCCTTAGACTAGCTGGCTTTGGAGTATCCTGGTGGCAGTATCTACCTTGTAGTCTGGGCAGAGGGGCATAGCTAGTAAATATGTGCCACCCTTTCCCAGGTGTGTGTGTGTGTGTGTGTGTGTGTGTGTGTGTGTGTGTGTGTGTGTGTGTGTGTGTGTGTGAAAATCAAATCTCAAAGAGAGTGTGTGTGTCAGCTACTTGGAGCAGGGGCACAGAGCACTGATTTCACAAAGATAGTGATGGAGGACTTGGCCTGGGACACTCGGCTGAGGACTCAACCCTATAGCTGTGCCAGTGGGGATTCTTACTGGGGTCCTGGAGAGAGAGAGAGTGGGGGACCCAGACCCTGGACTGAGTGTGTTCCTTGCGTGCTCTTAAGGGAGATTGTGCTTGGTGCAGAGAGCTGCATCTAGAAATACTGTGTGTATCTATCTTTGTTCCAAGTGAATGTCCCTCACCAGTGTCAGTGGTGAGGATTCAGGCTCCTTGATTACTGACCTAGAGGGGGGATGTCACAACTTATACAGGATTTTTAAAGCTATTTTTTCTCTCTCTCTCTTTGTGTGTGTGTGTGTGTGTGTGTGTGTGTGTGTGTGTGTGTGTGTGTGTGTGCAAATATGCAATGTGAATTATCAACAGGTACACCAGAACCAAATAAATGCAGACAAAATAATAAGATATAACTGATGGGACTTCAGAGTGCAAACCAGCAACAGATGACAGAAGACCAACAGGAAAAAAAATCCAAGGCATTTTGCTTTGAGACACAAGAATCAGGAGTCAAAAGGTGTTCTGTTTTCTGTCAAAAGTAATAGAATATCGACACCCAAAATTACATACAAGAGACTGAGAGCTACAACATATTGAAAATAAGATAAAAATATTCAGCCCCTCCCAAGAAAAGAAAGCCACTGAGATAAATGGGACCATGTTCCATCCAGTGTCTCCTACTATATTATTTATAATTTTCATTCCATAGTGTACTTATTCTTCAAAATGTTGACCTTCTGGGACTTCTGTTTTTTTCTGGCTTGGCATTTGCATTTCCAAATTGTTAAATGATTTATGTGCTTTGTTGCTGTTGTAAACAGTTAAAACTAAGTATGGCGGTCTATTGACACAGATGAGTGGACATTATTCCTAAAATTATGATACAGATTTAAGACAAGGCCTGTTTCCATGGGGCCAATGCGAAGAAATGAGAACTGATTTTAAGTGACACTGAAACCAGACAGAACGAAGCAAACAGTATTGTGTTAATACTGTTAGCCTGATGAATGCTCAGTGACAGCGAGAATGCAGGCACATTGCCTGCTGTGAAGATACACATAACTATGTGTACTCCAGATGCTTTTGCAAGCTACTTTTCTTTCATGTAATTCTAAGCAACTATGAATATAAATCTGTAGTTTTAAACTGTCATTTTCTGCTGAGCTTCAAAAATAACTCACTTTGTATTTTTCTCCCCCTGCTACTCCACATAAAGGGATTCAAATGAGACTGTAATAAATGATTTATGCGTTTCCTCCACCTGCTAGGTTACACAAAGGGACTCCAATGGTACTGTAATAAGATACACTCTTAGCAGCTATAACAAGAGAGAATGCCTTACCTGTTAACATTATAAAAGGAGCTATTTCTTCCTCTCCACCTGTGAAAAAGAGCAGTACTTGTATTGTTTGTCAAAGCATAATATAAGGAAGTGTCAACATGCTTTTCTAACATCTGGCTACCTGGGCTCAGCAGGCTACAGTTACTGTCATCCATCTGCATTGGTGGGAATAACATATCTACATGCTATAGAGAGAGAGAGAGTTAGAGAAAGAGATACAGCGAGAGGGAGAGAGAGAGAGAGAGAGAGAGAAACTCATTTTTACAAAGTATTTCAACTAGTCAATGCACAAATGTTTTTCTTTATTTTCAGATGACTTGGTTCTTTGATGTAGATCTTCATTTCTTATCCATTTTTTAGATTGTCTGAACTCCTGCTGCTACATATAATATTTACTGGTATCCATCAACTGAGGGGCTTCCTTCTTCATCAGACTCCGGCTAAGTCTCCAATGCACTCTGAGCTCTCCCAATGAATCCACTGCATCATCTCAAATATGCAGTTATCCCTCATGCTGAGGTTAGAATACTCAATTTATCAGAACAAGTTCCAGCATTTAATGATGCTACACCAAACACACCAGCCACTCACAATGGACATATGTATGGAGTATATATCAGGGTTAAAAAGCAGGATCTGTAAATCACCAATGATGGTGCTCCAACTCTGTGTTGGGGGGTGTAACCTGGAAATTTGCAATATTATTTAGAAGGTGCAGGTATTAATTTTATTGATCAGTGTGCTGTTGCATGTATGTTTCAGTGAGACAGAATTGAAATTTAGCTACTGTTATCGCACTCATGCACAAACTCGACACTATCTAAAGCCAGATCTCATGCTTTGCTGTTGTGAGATACTGGGGTTCACATGTGGATGAGAAGCTTCAGGGAGGCTGCATAATGCACTGCAGATACACATTTAAACCATCTCAGCCAAACCGATTATTAAATGAAGGTTTACATGGTTCAGGTGTATACTAACTGTTGAGCCTTAGCTCATCATTTTAACTCAAAGTTGTACTCAACATTGTTGTTTACGATTGATAATCACAGCCTGTATGGTTTCTGTTTGCATGCAGTCAGTGGTATACTTAGTGCAGTCTTTCTGTTTTTTCTCCACAATTTTGCAGCTATGGAATTAGCATTTTTATGTTGGGGGGTGTTGGGTGAGAACCACAACCCCAGCAAAAAAAAAACGTTTTTTATAACTGTTTCTACTGGATGGAACTTCGGCTACTTGAAACTTTGGGAGATGTATGGAAGCTTTTTAAGACTTGTTCTGCAAATAATCACATTCAAGGCAAGGGTACAATGTTTTGAAACTTCTTAGAAGCCAACAGAATATCACATTAAATATTTCATACAACTGTCAGGATGAATATTTTTTGACTCCATTATGGTGTAAAACTCCAAGCCCAAAGTGGAGCTGGTTCATCTTTGCTCTGGACTGTTACAGGTGAGCCATGCAAATGTTTCCTGCCTTGCAAGAGACATTAGGCTGTTTCATTTTTTTTCTCTGCCTTTGCAAACAGTGTGAGAGACCGTGTTACAGAATAAGCATTTGTCTAATGCATACCTCTCAGCCTGCAGACATTAAAAATAAGAACAAAAGTCCTTTGAGAGAAGGGCTCCTAGGTTTGAGCAGTTGATTTTTTTTTTTTTATTTTAATTTGTTATAACTTGTTACTTTGCTTACCAAGGGACCTAATAACATTGTTTCAAAGAATGTTTCTTCTCCAGTAATGTTTCTCAAAGGAGTTTACTTATAAAGTATGTAGCATATACATGGAAATGATTTCAGAACTATGCAACAGTGCTGAAGACGAACATGTACATGCATGATAAGAGAAGCAAGGAAATATGCTCACAACTTCACAACAAACTTATAGCCTCAAATGTATGTAAAAAGTAGCAGAAGATGCCCATGGTGTCCACAGCCACAAACATGAATATTTACACAACTTCCCCAAATAAACAGCAGTAGCATGACAGACAGCCAAGCAGCAGGCTCAGCATACAGCTAGTCTTCCACAGTAGCCTTCCACAGTAGCCTATCTGTTATGTCTTGGTATCTTTTAGCGATAATAGCCTATATTAGGAACATAGCTATGAATGATGCTGAAAATGGTTAAAAGTATGCTTTGAAAAACTTCAACTACTGCAAATATTTATTAGATGAGTCTGGCCTTTCCTGTGTAACCTGCATTTCCCACTGCTGGAGATCTTTAGGGTGGCAGTACCATATGTTGTCATACCAGTGCCAACATTGTCCACTGGCTCTGGAAATGCTAGTAGCCTCACTGAGCAGCTCATCAAGTTCCCACCATTGCTGCAGAAGTCACGTAAAACAAGACTGCAACCAAGGATTCATGTTGCAAACATAAATTCTGAATTATGAGAACACAGTCTAGTTCATGCCTGAAGCACGACACATGGGCACAAGTAGGCAGCAGGGACAAGCCCTCAATCATGGTGTATTGGCTGCATGATGTGCAGCCCAGCTAGGTTTTGTGTCATACTAGTGTTTCACTAAAATATAGGGATTCATTGACATATATGGAACTTAGCTTCATTAGCATGCATGTTGCACAAACTACTACTTACTAGCAAGTTAAGCAGAGAGCCTGTCATTTTAAAAGCCAAACCATGCACCAAAATATGAACAGTAGCAACAGGCCTACCAATGCAGCATTTATTAGCCAGTTTCTATCAGCAGAGAAGCACAACTGTTGGAATGCACAGCCCTGAAGAGTTACACTGTCTTCTGCAGCCCAGTGATAAGAAGTACAGTTCTAGTGTACTGTATATGGGATCTCTTTCCTGGGACATGAGCATAGATAAACATTTGCAGTATTTTTGTTTTCTTGCAATGTATACCCACCCTTAAGTGAGGCAAGACAGCCCAGTAGCAAGACTGACTACACTTAACATGTAATGCACACCATACACATATGTGCTGTGGCCCTATAGTGTGTGACCCAATTTTTTGCCCCCCAGGTGTAAACCCAGCATCATACTACAGGTGCTTACTGTCACAGGTTACCAGACTGGCGTTAACAACCCATACAGTTAGGGAAGCTCTCCCCTTCACCTGTACAGGTATGTGGGCCTCTCTGTGGTAGCCACCCCAGCTGTACACATTTTCAGGTCCATCACTACATGCAGTACAAGTTATTAGTGGGATACCCCATTGTCCAGAGCATGGTGTATCTGCAGCCCTTATGGAGTTCCTATTCCTGTTCACACTTGCACTATGATGTAAACCTATTGCATCACAATGTTTGCAATTGATAGTATACTGTCTCCCCATCACTTACTAGCCTACAGTTATGTGTCTTGTTCCTATAGGTGTCCGCATGCCTGCCGGGGGGGGCAGGCAACAGTAGCTAAAAAAGTTAGCTGAATTCTAAACAGCATCTTGTTACAGGCACCCATAATTACTGCCTGCTAGTGAGAGGATGTGCTCATTATCCCCTGATGGACCATATTCAGGAGACAGTGTTCCATGGTGTCAGTGATGTCAGTGTTATAGATGGGCAGAATCTCACAGCACAGTAATGATGCAGGTATGGTACTGACATTATAAGGCAAGCATGGAAGAAAGCACACAGAACTGCAGCAAAGAAGTCAACCCACTGGAGGGGGCATCTTCCACTACAAGCTTAACTGATGTGGTGGAGTTCCTAGTGTTCCTGCATGGAGATGATGCAGGCACAGGCATCATACATGGAGAAATGGACAACTTTCATGTGCCAGGAGAAAGTGCACCAGTTTAGTAACCATAATGCACATGTTTTTGGCAGCCATGCACTGTTTGTTGGCAGGTCATAAATACCTCTATATATGTCTCCAGTAGGTATGTCATGTGTGCAAACACACAGGAATGCCAACTATATATCAGTTCTGCACCTGCATAGTGTGTACCACTGTTTGCATGCATAACATGTTTAAGGAGTAATCACAGTCACTTTTTTTGCCTTATATTGTACATTCACAGATCAGACAATTGTTACAATGATATCTGTAAATGCTGGGTCATACTAGTGTAGAGTCTGATGATGATACTGTGACAGAGATTATGTCACAGTCAGATGACACACTAGTATTGTCTGTCTCCTTCCTGGTAAGTCCTCTATCATTTTTGCAAGGTGAAGGTTTTTTCTTGATCACATCTGAAGTACTGTCTTTACAGCCAGAGTACTTACCATTTCCAGTGGGGGGGGGGTACTTTGTGACAGAGAGCACCAGTAGTGCTACCCATCTGGCTTCAGCAGATTAGGAGAGCACGCCCTCCCATATAAGTATAGTCACTATATGGCAGCCTAGCAAGGGTTCTCAGCACTTTTTTTATTTTTATTTATTTTACATTTGTTAACCAGGTAAGTCCGACTGGACACAGGTCCATTTTCAGTGGAGGCCCTGGAAGAAAAGCTCCACATAACACTAAGAATGAATACATCCAAGAATACAAACAGGTATACATAAGCAAGAATTAACAATTTCTAGGTAGTTGCAATAGTAAATGACGCATGAAGAAAGACTTGTTACCTTTTTTTTTTTTTCACTAGAAGGTTGCTGTCACTTTCACATGTTACAGCCAGCCCCTGATATGCGAGCAATGCCTGGGCTCACTCAACAGACATGCAGAACTATCATCTGTGCACAGTCTTCTTCTACTCAGATTGGTGTGGTGAGTGGCTTCCATGAGGATGTCAGCCCTCACTGCCAATGCCTTGGTGAAACCATGGAGTCCAGAGATAATGCTGTGTTATGAGTCTTGAGAACTATGGTGGTATGCATTGCTGCCACACCCATGTCCCTGTAGAGAATATCAAGAGAAGGGATAAGTGGCTTGTACAGCAGTGTTGTCAATGGTTGGGGTTGGGTATGTACATGGGGAAGTCACACTGGGAGCCACTTTAGGGCAAAAAGTCTACTGCAGGTATAGAAGTCTATTATTTACCCTCCCCTGCTGTGGGTGGCAGTGACAGTCAACCTCCAAGGGAAGGACACCATCTCAGCAGCATCTGTATAGGTCCCATTCCTGCAGCAGTACAACTTCTTTGTGACAAGGGGATTGTGTTCCCACCACAACAGGCCAACACAGTGGCCTCAGATTCTGGTCATATCATGATAACCCCTCATAGTCATTGTACCATAGTACCACCCAATAGCTGTACTTGGAGGATACAAAAAGCCTGTATACACCTCCAGTGTACCCATCCAGGCTACAATGTCATTAATTTGTCATTCTGATCCTTGTCACCTCTGCAAATCACAATGGCTGTGAGCCACTACACCCCATCCTCCCATGCCATGTATTTGGACATGACCAGTGTATGGTAAGACTTGATCAAACACAGCCTTTAACTAACACTGCATACACCATGTTTATTCTATGCGACACCACACTGTCACTGTGTGCTCATTATGGACTTGTGCTGCCATGTACTTTGTCCATCATCATCTAAAGTATGTGAAGCAGCTGCTGCATGCTGTGTTTCAGCCAAACTATAGTGTCAAGATGCTATTGGTATTCTGGTTGTGGCAGAGGTAGCCATAGCACATTCGGAGTTTCCCCTGGACAGATGCCTATCATCATACCTCCTGGTAATGACATTATGTAGCATGCAGAATACTATAAGCATTGTGCAAACCTTGGTAGGAGTGTACTGCAGATCTGTCCCAGATATATCCAGACAGCAGAATCATACCTCCATCAGGCCAAACAAACAAACACACTTAAATATATTTCTGGTTTACACATGGGTAGTGGTATACTGATCTTCAACAAAGTTGTGTGGGTCTTTATAATTATCATCAGACAAGATTACAGTAGATGAGTTGCATCACCCAAAATGCAGTTCAAATATAGGGTGCATTACTGTGAAATAAGTTAGAATGTTTTACTGATAATCAACACATTAAGGTTATGATCTGTTAGCAAGCTACTTCTTATAGCCCATGGTTTGATTTCTTCAGCCTACATATGCCTACTGTGTGATTATGAGCAAGTAGCTTAACTAGACAGTGCTCTGGTGTAACATTTGAAATTAGGATAGACTCCTCACTGGACCACATGCCTAGTAACAGCCTATGAACCTGCTATGTGACCGTGAAACACATTTAAAATACATTACTGTGGTCATTATTTTTATCTTTGTTTTTTCCAACATTCAGACATATGTGGTTTACATAGCCAGTAAAGTTGCTGTAAATAATGGGTATGGAAGTCATCTGCAGCTAAAAGTGACATACCTCTGCTGTACATGAAAAATGTTAAGCAACACTAACTGATCTGTCATGGCAGAGTAGTGTCACACAATGTATTTTATTTGCTGAAATCAGTCTAAAACTATTATTGCTATGGTTTACACTTACGTAAGTCTGTGTGTGTGTGTGTGTGTGTGTGTGTGTGTGTTCACCACAATTTTCTTTATTTTCCTTCACTGTTAAACATCAGTATTGTACATGACAATTAGCTATCTTTGGTGGACTGGGCAGGATGTGGGTGAAAGTAACTGATCACTGGCATGGTGGTGCACTGAGTAACATTTTCGTCTTAGAGTTCTTGGCTCCCTTGCTGAGTTTCTGGCTGTGGTTCCCTCTGTGTAGAGTTTGCATGAACGCCTTGTCTCTCTGTGGATTTATTCATATGCTCTGGTTTCCTGTAATGCCACAAAGATATGCTGCAGGTGAAATGGCATTCCTCCAGTTTGTCTATAGGTAAGGAAGTACTGTGTGTGTGTGTGTGTGTGTGTGTGTGTGTGTGTGTGTGTGTGTGTGTGTGTGTGTGTGTGTGTGTATCTTGTGATAGATCTGACTTGTCAGAGACAGGATCAGTATGTATGCATGTATGTGCATGTGTGAAAAATCAGTGCAACCTGTGAGAGACCCTGATATTATTTTTTGACAGAGACACACACACACACACACACACACACACACACACACACACACACACACACACACACACACACACACACACACACACACACACACACACACACACACCATGTTTTAAGAAAGTCCATGAAGCTTGCAGGGGGGATTTAGAGCTAAAGAAGCAAGGTTGTCACAGTACTGAGGTTTACTGTATTCCTAAAGTGTATTGTTCATTTTCTGAATCAAAGTGAAGTAATAACCTCTTTACCATGTACAAAACAATAATATACAGTTTTCAGTGCAAAAGTGTGTTTTTTTTGCAATTTATTTTGGAAATAATTCTTTGAGCTGAAAACTCCTGTCATGACACCATGAAAGAGTGAACCACAATACCTCATCACAATTAATGCATAGGTTGCTATGTTACATGCTAAATACACTTACATGAGTTTTTTACTTCCTAGAAAAGTAAGCAGTCAACCAGGTCTTGTATGTGTATGCAAACCACTGCCTGGTGTGGTTATATTATAGAGAACAACTAGAGTGAACAGGGAAACTAAAAAAATCAAACAACATACTATCTTTTATTTTTTTCAAAGTCACTTGCAATGTTAGAATGAGGAGTGTGTCTAGATATTAATTGCAAAACAAAGATGTTGCAGAATGTGAGTGATACACTTTAAGTCTTGAAAGGTAAACAAATGCAGATCTAGGCAACTGGGGTAAATTAAATTAATGTTGTATTAGTAGGGGAATCAAGCCCTAGTAGACAAACAGAAAACAGAAGCCTAGGTCCTCGACAATGATGAGCACTGGAGTGAGGAATCAGTTGCCAGGTCTTGTATGTGTATGCAAACCACTGCCTGGTACCTACCATGACATCATTGCTGCTCCTATTTTAGAATCATCATTTTAGAAGCCTGCTGATCACAGTTTAATGTATTTCTAAAAAAACGTGGACAGGTTGAAAAACAGACTGATGGAATAAGATGGGCAACTTGGACAAACTTGGTATATAATTTATGGCTCCCCTACACATGTTCGAGATGAAATTGCTCAAGCATCAGAAGCACACAGAAAAAAAGACTAACAGCATTAACACTGAACACTTTTTAACATAGGAAATCATTGCCTGTGTAATTTCTAATTGTGTGCTGGAAATGATTCACTTCTTTTCAGAGTTCTCTCATTTTTGAGTTGGTGTAAACATGCACTTGGTATATATATATATATATATATATATATATATATATATATATATATATATATATATATATATATATATAGCCCCTGCAAACAACTAAAAATGTCACTTTTATCTGAATGGATATGGGGTATTTTTTCATCCTTTCGAAATATCAGCTTCTAGGAGGTTGGTATTTTATAGCAGAACCATAATTTACAACTATACAGGAGATATCCTGGTAGGTCATGGATATTGCTGGTTCAGCACCAGTGTTTCATTTAGTGACTAAAGAGGGTATTCAGTCATTCCATCAACAACCTTTTCACTGAATGCAGTTTGGTCAGTGCAATATTTTGAACTGAATTTTTATGTCTTTTATTTGAGAACCTGTTTTGAGGTCTTACAAGCTCTGAGTCATTTAAAAAGGGTGCAGAGAATCTTTCACACATGTGGGTATGGGGTATAAAGCCCCCTCCACAAAAAAAAAAAAAATGAAAGTTCATTTGGTCGACTGGCTACAAATGAAAAACATCATTGCTACAAAAATCTTTATCTATTTAAAATACCTTGCAGTTTGGTATTAGGCCAAAATGAATGTCATATATGCTGTAATCTACCACTGTATGTTTACTAGGCATCTCAGAAAATTGTGAGGGTGACAGCCTGAAACATTGTCTGGAGGGATGGTTAATGGAAATGCCTGAATATTAAATCAGAACAAAACTGGTAAAAAGCAGGTGAGGGATAGCTAACAGAAATGCTGGAGAACTGATTCACAGATGAATAAATACAGTTCTAAAGATCCTACCAAATGCCATACTTCTAGCATCAAACAGATGACATGCCTGAATGATTTTACTGACTTTGATGAACATTTAAAAGCATCATTTCACGTTAAAGCTGATCACACAGTTAACTGTATCTGAAAGACATAGTAAAATGTTCCCTTGGGTACTTATTTCTATCCCTACCACTTGCATTTTCACATTTTTATAATGCTACAAGTTTCTCACCTTGTTTTTCATCCAGACATCTGACTGTATGTATGCTGAAATGTGATATATCTATATTACATTAAAGCATATTCCACGTTGATCAGCTTTTTTTTATTTTGTTGCCATTTGTCACAAACTGCACTGACTTATATGGAGCCAGCAGTGCATTGTAGTTGTTTTTTTCTCTTTTCTCCACTGCAGAGTGACTTTGGAATTGGTATATACAAGTTAAGCGTACCCTGCAAAAAAATAAATATTTTTTCTCTTATGCCTTTTTTGAGACAAGTTTCTTGATAAAGAAAATTTGATAAAGCATGACTTGCTCCTGGATGGGTCGAACATAGGGAAAGCTTCAACTGAAATTCACGAACGTATATGTAATGTACAACTACTGGAACCATAGCTAATTCAACAGCTGCTGATTCAGCAGTGGCTATGTCATTTGTATACATTGCATATACACTAAAACTTTATCTCATTCAGTCGGTAAACATTTTATTCTGGTCAAGGTAGAGTCAATGAAGCAGAAGACAGCCTTTCATGCATTCTTGTGACACTGCATTTGTGTACACCAAAAGTAGGTGGCACTGTGCAGTTCCTATTTGTTCACCAATAAAAGTGTAACATTAAGTCACCTCCCCAAACAAATTATGTAGCTGGTCAACATATCCAATCCAATACTTGAAAAGAGGTGCTGACTCATAACTCATTCTGTTTATTTAATCACTGGAAGGTGAACATTGGCCTTTTCTGGAATGTCTCAAGCCTTGAGAATTTGAGTGGTAGAAAAGTGTGCTTCTTTGTTTACCATATATATTTCTTGAATTTATGTATACCTGCTGTGTTACAGCAGATATTGTTTATTTCCAGACCCTGCATTCCCATGAGCAGCCTAATATTTCACTGAATTGCTTCTACATCTGTAGTGTTGTCTTCCATGTAAGGGTTTAAAAATGGGACAGATAGGATAGAAGCCTGGCTTTTCTGGGTCACTCTGAACTGAGGCTTGAGACTTGTACATATTTGGTGTAGTAGCTGGTTTACATTTCCCTTTTTAAGAGGGGCTTACAAAATTAAGTACCTGTTTCTATGTGAAACCACTACTGTGTGGTATTTCTAATAACAGGACTGCATTCACTTACTTGAATTTAATACATATTACAGTCTGCCTGTCTCAGGAAATTGCAGCCATATGTGTATGTTTAAAATGTCCTTAATCACAAGTTCATTATGAGGGAAAAGATACACATTTGTGTTACTGCATTTTACTTTCATATTTCCCTAAAACTGAATTCTGTTGTTATAATGTCATAGCAGCAAATCATGAAAAAAGTGAAAAGGAAACATAAGGACATTGGTTCTCACTGCTGCAGAACTTGAAATCGGTGCATAATGCCATAGGTGCTAGCCCAATTTTAGATAAGTACCATTTCAAATCCATATTCACGTTTATTAAAATTCTTGTAACTAAGCACAATTACAATAAAACAAAAAAATGCACATGAAATTTTGCTTTTATCTGAAGCCATCCTTGGTAAAAACAATTATTTTAAGTATTATTTTGTACTTTTACCACCTGTTTTCACTGCATTATTGAAGATTCTTACGCTATTTATTATTTGCCCTGCACTTGCTTAGAATTTAAGTTGCATTTTTCTAATGCTGTAAGGACTGCTGTTCTGCAATTGTAGTGCTCTAAATACATTGTATCAGTTGTAGCCTGTGTTTTTAGGCATCTAATTTGTGGCTCCCTAACACCTGGGCTCCAAACCAGTCAATTCTATATTAAGAGGGTTAAAAGTGTGCACTCTTGTGTCAGGAGAGGGCTGATTTGACCTATTTGAGCAGGGAATTGCTGGTGGAAAGCTTAATGTGGGGTTATTTGTTTGGCTTGTGGACAAACCTAGTTTAAAAGTTACATTTTTACCTTGTATATAAGCCTTGTGTTTGTGTGATGCTGTGCTTCACACAGCAGTGGTTAACGATGTGTAGTCACAAGCACCTAGAAGTTGTATTTTTCTCTATAAGAACTATCTCTGAAATTTCCCACAGTCCCATGCTGCTCAAGGAGAAAATGATTTGCGTGCTGAGCAACATCGCCACATTTAGTTAGCTTTAGAATACACTATTTCAGTATTAAAACCTATAAGTTCCGTCTCTGAGATTTCCACAGTCCCTCGCTGCTCAAGGAGTAATTGGTTTGTGCACTGAACAGCATCACCGCATCAGTTAGTCGTAAGTCACACTGTTTAAAGCAGCCAAACCTCCTCCAGTTGCAAACACCCCTCATTTTGTTACCTTGTAAAACATATATTAAGGACATGCAACCATGGATAGGCAATTTCCAGTTTGGTGGACATGGGCATCCTGAACCAATGTAGCAATTGCCTTATGTTTACTGACAACCACTTAATTCTGGTACAGACAAATACAGTATGTGAGAGATGTAATTACACAATGTCACTGGAAGCAAGACTCTCTCATACAGACTCAAAAAACATCAAAGAGGTTGTCAGTAATATACACAGACAACACTCACCACACTAACTAAGGACCATACACCACATATGCAGAGGTGCTCACATGCAACTTACCCAACCTTCAAAAGTCTTACAGATGCTATCCTCAGAAATTGCAAGTGCACACAAAACACTCACCATGACACATAAAACTACTCCACATACTGTTTCAACTACTGAGCCCATAATACCACACAACCCAATATTTTGGTCATAGGAGACTCCACTCTTTTTGTGAGGCTCGGAAGTCCCTCTCACAAGACTGAATAATGAGAAAGTCACAGTTAGTTACCTGTCAGGGGGCATATTACAGAAGCAGTTAGGTCACTAAAGCACAAGTAACAGTATGGCTCAGTCATAGTCCATGTGGGCATTAATGACCTGAGATGTACCTCCCTTGGACATTATGAAGAAAGACATGATTAAGCTCTCAGAATATGTGTTGCAGGGGGTATGAGCCTAGCACTGAGCAGCATTCTACCTTCTCTAAGGATGATGCCACAATACCAACAAAAAATTATTGACTTTAATAATTGACTTAGCTACTGGTGTCACACCAAGGGGGTCCAATATTTATCAGCCTAGGGGAACATGGTTGACAGAAAACATTGCTTTGCCATGGTTGACCTGCATCTGTTGCTATTAGGCTTTTGAATAGTGGCCAGATCATTATCCTCCCCTATATTGCCTTTTTAGGCATTGCCAAACAGATAAACCTTCCAACATAGCAACATCTACTCATGATAAGCTAAAGGTATTACTACTCAGTGCTAGACCTCACAACAAGAAACTACACTCCCTGGAAGCACTCCTTACTGTGGAGAATGCTGGCATCTGTGCATTTATTGGTTCAAAGCCATGGCAAGCACCTCAGCAGTGTAAGGCTATAATGCCTTCCATACATTCAGACCACTCACTGCAGATGAAAGTACAGAAGGTGGAGGTATATCAATCTAAATAAAAGATAAGCACACCTCAGGACAGGTCAAACAATATAACAAGCTTGAGCTACTCCATCTCCAACTAACTATAGGTAAAATCCCTTACCATAATTTTGCTAGCTGCAGTTCCCTCAGCATGACCCAGGAAAACCATAATTCATATGTGAATGTACTAGAATCTCTTACCATTCAGCCCAACACCTCTGTTAACTGGGAAGCTTATACAACCACTAACATACAGGCTCAAAGATTTCTAGACTTTGTCAATGCAAATGCACCAGAATAATTAGTCTGCACTCCCACTAGGGGGTACAAATATCCTACACCTGGTCCTCACAAAAATGGGGGAGCATTGCACCCCCCACGTGTAATGTCCTTGCTTGTTAGATCAGATGACAAAGCAGTCTCCTTTAAAATAAATGTAAATCTAGAATGCGTATCTAACCACAGAGCTATTAAAAACTTTTCTAAGACTTAACTACCTCCTATTTAGCAATGGCATAGCTAATTTTCCCCCAAACGCATAAAATATGGAAACCTATGTTGAGGTATACACAAAGCACTGAATGACCATATAAACAGCTGCACAGAAATGGCAGTACCAGACCAAAATAAACCTAGGTCAAACTGCAAAAAACAAGTCACACTGGTATAAATATGTTGGGCAACAAAAGAAAGAAAATCCTGTCCAGAAGTAGGAGAGAACATACACAGCAGGGCAAAAGCTCTCTTATTAGTCTAAACAAACATCTCAGAGGACTAGTTAGGTCTTCAAAAGCCAACTTCAAGGCAAAAGATAGCCTCCCAAGCAAAGGATATCCATAAGGCATTTTTCAATTATGTCCGCAATCTTAATGGCAACACCCAACAATGTGTTGAGTTAGCTGTACATGGCACCACCTATACCCAGCCAGAAGATAAAGAAAATTTGTCGGCCAATAAATTCAGCTCAAACGTCACCCCCCCCCCAGGAAATACCCTTTACCATTCCTCTACCAGTTATCAGAAAAGAGCAGGTTGTCACTGCTCTCTCTAAAGCTGAAATTATGGCCTCAGCGGGTCCCAGCAATATCCCAGGATGCCTCTTAAATAGTTTGAAATATAACTTATCTGGCCCACTAGGATCTCTATTTTTTAAACACCTTTATTAAAATTATCACTTAAGACATAGGCAAACATACATTAGCAAAAAAGAAAAAACATTTTAACATTTTTCCTTTTAAATACAATATACATCAGATATATTTTCTTTGCTACTATCATCAGTCCAACATGACAAAAAATGCTGAATTTCTACCTTCCCTGAAACCTCACTCCTCCTTTTCCTGAACATTATTATGCATGTATTGCTCTCACAGTTTCCATCTACCTCTATGTAATTTGTTCATTCCCTTTTCTAAAGATCCATCTTACAGTTCTTTCAGTTCTATTATAATATTCAATACCTCAAATACAGTTAGTGTAGACTTTGATTTCCATTTTCTAGTAACTGCTTTTTTGGCAGCCAACAGAATTAAACTTAATAAGGCCTTAGTATGTCTAAGCAATTCATATCCGTTATCCCAGCTCTAAAGAATAACTGCCTTACATACAGCCAACTGCTCACCCAATATTTCTTATAGAGTACACTTTATGGAATTTTTAGAATCGGCTAACTCATTACACTCCCAAAACATATGTTCCCAGTTACCTCTTTCTTCTCCATTACACCTCCAACATTTGCTGTCTACCTGATGAAAAATTCTCTGAAGTCTGATTGGGGTACAAAAATACCTATGGAAACACTTCTAAGTAAAGACCTTAAATCTTCTGGACTTGATTGCATACTTGGGAGCCATACATATGTCTTTTCACTGTTTTCTTGTAAATTGATTTTCCAGTCTCTCTTCCCAATCTTTTCTAACATCCTCTGATTGATTCTTATAGTTATCACACAATATTTTATATGCCCTACTTATTATCCCTTTTTAGCAGCTATTTCTGTTCTAGATTCAACTAAAATCTCTACCAGATCAGGTCTTTCACTTGAAAATTCCCCTATCCCATTCTCTTTACCTGTACTCTGAGACCAAGCCGTGGTAGGGAAGGCAGTGTCTAGCCTTTAATCCAAATGTCTTCTTGTCCTCATCTCAATCTATTACCTTTCTTGCTTGAGTTCTTTTCTTCCAGTATCTTGGTTTCTTTGCCAGTCTCCACTCTTGCCTATTTTCTCTACCCTCTACTTGCAGTCATCCCTACTGGCAAAGTCTCCTTTATCAATTGTCATATTAGCTTAGTTCTTAGAATACTTTCTGCTGCTTTAAGAGTATAATATTCTGTATGGTTGTTAATATTATCCTTAAGGATTTGCATCTAAAATCCCACTCTCTCTCTATTTCTTAAACTTCCTCCTTGCCTTATCATCATCACTTTCCACTTTGAATTATAACCTTCTGTTTGTGTAATGTATATGAGCCTTAAATGTGTAGCTTTAAAATATCCCTCCAAATCAGGTAAAAATAAACCACCATGTTCTACTGGAAGGATCAACTTATCCCCCTTAACTATTGCCCTCTTTCCCTCACAGATAAATTAATTTAATTCTTTATTAATTATTGTCAACAACTTCAGCTTTAGTTGATAAAAGTATGTTTGACCCGTATACAAGACTAAAGGGAGTAAAAATATTTTCACTGCTTGTATCTTACTATGCATATACATAAATAAGAGTTTCTAGTTTCTCAGTTTTTATATTATTTTTTGTTTAGTATCTTCCCATATATCCTTAGCTGACGTAACATAAGTTTTTTTAACCCATACTCCTAAATACTTCATCTTATCATGTCCTCATAAATATGGGTATTGCTGAACCAATTTGTATGTGGGTACATAATTCATGGCTATAGCCTTTGTTTTATCGTCATTAATTTTATATCCTGAAAAGACTTGTAACTGTCTCAAAATGTTCCTCAACACTGAGATGTCCGTATGTGGATTTATCAAGTACAGAATAATATAATCTGCAAATAAAGCCAGCTTTTCTTCATTACCATACCAATTATATCCTAGTAATAACAAGTCCCTTATTTTCTTTGCTATTAGATCTAAATATAAAGCAAAAACAAAGGGGAAAGAGGATACCCCTGCCTGGTTTCTCTGTTCAAACAACACTTATCTGAGAGGAGCCCTTTTGCTTTAATTCTTGCCTTGATCCTTAATATATCCTTTTAGTTAACCTTATTATTGTACCACAGAATGCAAATTCTTCCAATGCCCTACTCATAAAATCCCAGCTTACTCTGTCAAATGCTTTCTTTGCATCAAGACCCACCAACAGCAGGCATATTTTCTTACATTTTGCTTCCTTCAGGATCATCATTGTTCTATTAATGCTTTTCTCTTTTATTTCTACCCGCATTTTTAAACTTCATTTTTATTTTATCCGTCACTAGCTATATCTTTTGAAGATATTTCTATCTTTCATAATACCTCTCTGATAATTTCCACTACCCATTCCTTAAATTCCTCTCTTTTTAACAGGTAGGTGGGAAAGTGCCAGTGTCTTATTTTTACTTCATTGCCCTGCATTTTTATCTTAGTTTTTATTGGTGCATGATCATAAATAGTTATTGGATGTGTGTGTGTGTGTGTGTGTGTGTGTGTGTGTGTGTGTGTGTGTGTGTGTGTGTGTGTGTGTGTGTGTGTGTGCCACTCTGGTGTGTGTGGGATCTATATTACATGATTGAAACCTTAGGTTATCAAACACCTAAAGGTCGATCACTAAATGTCGAAGAGTCAAAATCGCAAACGGCCATTTCCACACAGTGAAACAATATCGTTGGCCAAACTAAAAAAAAAAGTTTAAAACAGAAATCAAGTGGGGGGGACTTCACGCCCACACCCCCCGATGTGGGGGCTGTGCCCCTCATGCCCCCCTAACTAAATATACCAACTCCAAGATTGCTGTACATTGTGAAAAGGACAAAAATCTGTGTAATGGCCAAACGACTTGTTTCCCTGTATGGAAACGGCCGTTCGCGATTTTCACACTTTGATATTTAGAGATCGACCTTTAGGTATTCAACTACCTAAGGTTTCAATCTCCTGATATAGAACCGTATGTGTGTGAGCTGCTCCAGAGTGTGTGTGTGTGTGTGTGTGTGTGTGTGTGTGTGTGTGTGTGTGTGTGTGTGTGTGTGTGTGTGTGTGTGTGTGTGTGTGTGCGTGTGTGTGTGTGTATAAAATGCCCCAGTTAAGCATACTTGGTGGTTAGTGGTACTCAGGCTTACACCCTGTACCTTAGGTACGAGGAGAAAGAGCCTGAATTCCCTACCCATACCACCACTTGTGATTCCTTGTGATTCAGTGTCTGGAATGTTTGGCTCATAACGTTTGGTCCGTTTGTTTTACAGTTTGTGGTTTTCTAGCAAATGAGTGATAACTGAATTCACTAAATAATGATAGCCATTTAAGTTTCAATCTTCCTATCTTGTCTTCATATCTTTCAGGAAACGCTTGGTAACAAACAACATCTTATTCTAGCAACTTTCCAAGATTATACAAGCTATGTTTAAAATGTGTCCCTGGTTTTTGGGCCTCTGCCCCCCCCAATAAATTTTCGCTTTTTCCAGATTTCTTGTACTGCAAAGTTGAGAGATGTAGTTGAACATTGAGTGGATTTTACAAGGAGCTCAGAGCTTCAGGGGAAGAGAAGTTTAGTGCTGCTTATGCCAAGTCTGTTTGCATTGTAATAGCACAACAGGTAGTATACTTACTTTTGATGCAGAAGGCTGTGCGTTCTACTCCCACACTATGTAAATGGATTTCTGATACTCTACTGTGTTGTACTTTTAAAATGGGTGGATGCTGCAGTCCTGAGAATGTCCTCCTTTGAAGGAGATACCTAGTAACTATGAACATGTTGGCTAACTAGTGAAATGCAAGCTTGACTGGAATTAAATCATCATCAACCCCCCTCCCTTTTTTTCTGATTTTCTACATGGGGTTTGCTGTTGCTTGTCAGCTTTCAACATCTCTCTTGATTCAATACAGATAATTTTAATTTTATAAAAGACAATTGTGTTTTAGTTTTATACAAGTTCAAAGTTTGATACACATTCAAATGTTTTAATAAAACACTATTCTGGTTATATTTTGTTTAACATTTTGTCTGTTCTTCGATTTGCATTTGAGTGCTGGTATCCCACAATCCCATTGAAGTGGGTCGGGGTTACATAATTATATATGCACATTTTATGTTAATCAGCATACAGATTTTTGGCCAGTTGTACCTACTTTTCTTGGGGCTTTGTCCAGATTTTTGATGTTTCCAGGTTGAGAGGTATGCTGCCCACGTTTATATCACGTTATCAAAGATGAAAATAGTGAACACTATTTCATCCGCCCCAAAGCATTTAAACATGAAAATATCGAACATTCAGAACAGCAAATTTTTTCTCATGGAAAAAATTTGCTGCGCCGAAACACATACACACAACACAAGTACATCAAACAAACAGCAGCCACACACATACACTTAAATTCCTACATCTAATGTTACACTAAACTAAACATACACTACTATCTATCCACTTACCTTAACCCAAACCCTAACCCTAAGGTCTGTCACTATCACACACTCACCTAACCCGCGTCCTAACCCTAACCCACTTAAACCACCCCAACCCTAATGTCTGTCACTATTGCACACACGCCTAACCCGTGCCCTAACCCTAACTCACTTAACCCATCCCTAACCCCAACGTACAAACAATCGCACGCTTACCGGAACCCAACCCGTAACTTTCCACCACAGTGCTAAGAATAGTGAAGCCACAGAAACGGCCAACCGAATTCTTTCCCAAGGAAAGAATTTGCGCTTCTGCAGCTTTGCTATTGTTAGCGTTCGCTGAATAGTGTTCAATATCAGAACATTCAAAGTTTTAATACTTCGATGTTCTGATATAGACCCTGCTGCCCACCCTTGAAATGTCTCTGGCTACACACCATGCAAAACTGTTTTACTGTATATAAAATGCAGTTTAAGTCATGAAATGTTTTATACAAATATTAATAAAAACAAAAATTTTTTTACTTACATTAGTTTTCTCCCTCTTAGTGTCCTTCTAAACATTAATGATATAAAGTGGGGATATGCTTTACAGTCCACCCACAAGTTTAACAAAGTTAACATAAGTCCAGTGGTTTTCAGCCACTTTATCTTGTAAAACCATATTTCACAAATATGATAAGATGTTTTATAGTCTTCCATTTATTTATTAATTTCAGACTTGCTGATCTTCATCCTGTTCGCCTCCATCTCCAAACACCAGACTCTAGTTCAAATCCAAAGTACTGTTGATTCTTTTAGTCAACTCCTGTGCTTTTTTTCCATTTCTCAAGCATTTTCCTTTGGAACACTAGAAAAGGTTTCACTGGCAATGTCTCTCTATGAACCTTACCATCAGAAGAAGGAAAAGCAGAGTCCCCTTCTACTTGCACACTCACTTTTTGTTGAATAAACATTTTAATTTCATTCATTCTTAGTTCAAAAAGGACATTGATCCTACAGGAAAAACACCTTGAAGACAGCTGTATACAGCAGCTTGAATCTCACATCTGCTTCTTGACATTCCCTGATTGCTGGGATAAATTTACTTCTCTTCTGCATGGTGTACAGAGAAAAATCATTTTCTACAAACACTCTGTTGTCTCCAATTTTAATACTTTGCCCTTCTGCCACAATTTTTTCAGGAGCAACTGTTTCTGATAGTATGATTGCATCTATACTAATATAGGTCTTGGCTGCTTTCTCGTGGCCAGGTTTGGAGCATACACTTGAAGTGCCCTTTCAGTTAACAAAATCTGCTGTGATACACCAGATCAGTTGCTTATTTGTGCTTTCATAAAATTAACACAGTGTATTCCTTCCAGTTTCTCTGGTACAGCAGCAAATCTCAGATTTTGTCTGTATACTCTGCCTTCTAATTCTACTATTTTTTAAACCGTTATTCTTGAGAAACCTCATATTCAGCCAAGGTTTTCTTCATATCAGCCTCTGATTTTTGCAGTTTAATCAGTTCATCTAAATGGCTAATTAAAGCTTCTATTTTTTCCAGCCTTTTGTTGTTTGAATTGATATAGTCCTTCAATGTTTCATTTATTTTAATCATCTTTGAGTAGATTTAATATATTTTTCCTCTAAATTACTGGAAGCCATCTCTTGAACCAAAGCTGAATTCTGAACTGCTTTTTACTGAACAGCTGCTGAATCCTTCACAGACAGTGATTTCTATTCACCTTTTCTGGTTGATTTTCTTTCAGGGATTCTAAATATCTTCTTTGCTGACATCTAGGCAGTGTATTTATTAGTAAGTAACTGAATTTTACCAAAAAGAAAATTCAATGGCACACCTTTTTCTCAGTTTCAGTTTTCACACTGGGACAGCTGAAGTTATGCTGTTGATCGGTGTACATCCATCTTGGAAGTCCCCCAATAGGATCTCTATTTAACCACAGCCTCCAGACAGGCTTTGTTCCCTGAGGAGTGGAGGACAGCAACAGTCATCTCTCTGCACAAAGAGAGAATATCAACAGACCCATAAGTTTGACTAATCTCATATGCAAGGCCATGGAAAGAATAATCATGGACCTGATAAACAATAACATATGAAATTGCCAAAAATTGGACATAACCCAGTTTGGCTTCATCAAGACTATGGATGAGGGTAAAAGAATGCATGCTGCCTACCTTAACCTCGCTAAGGCATTTGACACAATTCCCCACTCGAGTATTGGGGATAAACCTCACAAAATTGATCATAAATCCCTATGTCACCAGATGGATAGCCAAATGGCTCATGTACAGGATGCATGTTGTTACAGTGGGGGAATCCCAATCCAGCAAGAGGCCAATCACTACTGGTGTACCACAGGACTCAGTGTGGGACCTCTCCCATTTGGAATATACTTCCCTAAAGCCAAGACTAATGTAGATGGCCTTTGGCTGACCAAGTTCTCTGATGACTGCAAGTTAGGAGCAATCTAGACAAATAATTTTTGCCAGAGTCATGGTCTAAAACTAAATGCAAAAAATGTATAATTATACTTTGGGAAGTCAAATACCCCTGCAGATTACAACATTAATAGCATACCTCTAACAGTGGGCCCAGTGGTGAAAGATCTAGGTATGCAGATGGACAGTAACCTGAACTTTGACCACCATGTGCCCCATAGTGGTGAGGAAATCCTTCTATGTGGCACATCTTATAAGTAAGGGCATGGCGTCTGGATCCAAAGAGATTATAGTTGCACTATACTTGGCCCTCATCAGACCAGTAATTGAGTAAAATGCACCTTTTGGCATGTACCTGACCAGGCACTAACAGTAAATTGAGTGGCCACAGAGGTTCTTACAAAAAATACAGGATGTAAACAATATATCCTATGTGGATCATCTGAAAGCCCTATCCCTTTACTCTGACTCCTACCTACTATTAAGGAGTGAACTACCCCTAACCTACAAGACATTCTCAAATCTAGACCATATGGAACTATTACACATTTGCAAAATGAACAGCATGAGGATTATCTGATCCAAAGATCTAAACCTGGCTTGTGATCTGAACAAAATATGCTGGAGGGACAGATACGTCTCCTCTTCTCTGGAACAGACTACCTATTAATGTGAAGCAGAACCCTTCCCTGACCCTCTTCAAATGCAATTTGAATCAATGAATGGTGAATTGTAAATTCACTCCTGGGGCAGTGACCATGTCCCTTATGGAGTGGGGCAGTCTGTAAAATAATCAAAGGCACAGGTACAAACCTAAACCATCCTTTAGCCCATAGATATTGAAAATCTGGGTAAATTCAGATAATAATGGCAATACTTGTAAGTACTCTTGATGATACGGAGGAGGCTGGGCATCCTATGTATCCAAGACACAAGATGGAAGGGCAGTGCTGAGAAGCCACTTGGCTTGGGAACCAAAGTCTACTACTCAGAAGGAGGACAGACTAGAAATGGTGTGACAATTGTGGTGAGAGAGACTTCAAAAGGCACTGAGGGATATCATCAGAATTAGTGACAGACACATGGCAATCAGACTCCAGTATAATGCTAGGGCAGTATTCATAATCTCAGCCTGTCCACCACAGCAGGGTTGTGATAGTGTGGAAAAGAGTGAATTCAAACAGCAGCTGCAGTACTTACTAGATAAAGCAGGACAACATGAATTGGTGTTGATAATGGAAGACTTGAATGCAAATATTGGGACAGACAAAACAGGATATGAGGACTGCCTAGGTCCACATGGGTAGGGAAACAGGAATAAAGAAGGAGAGACCATTGTAGATTTCTGTCTGACAAATAGCTTGATAGTAGCCAACACATGGCTCAGAAAGAGAGACAGTCACAAGATTGCATACAAGAATTGCCAACATGCAACTGAGGTAGACTTCCTCCTCATAAGCACAGGGCATTGGGGTAAAATCAATTATTGCAAAGTCATCCCCAGTGAAACAGTTCACCCATAGCATAAACAACTGGTTGCCACAATCAGCTGCAAGCAGTAGTCAGAGAAGGTCAACAGAGACCAGGCTGAAGATCTGGAAGTTGGCTGAAAAAGTACAACAGTTCAAGAAATTACTCTGGACTCTAGCACTCCAAGAAGAGGAGGAAGTAGGTGGAGTTGAAGAAGAATGGCAGCAACTCAAAACAGCATTTATGAGGACTACAGAATTGATATGTGGCCAAGCAATATATGGAAATAAGGTACAGAAGGAAAGCTGGTGGTGGAATGCAGAAGTCCAGAAAGTCATAAAAAGAAAGAAGGAGATAGAAAAGACCATCCAGGCTAGGAAGGAATACTGGTTAGCTAAGAAAGGAGTTGCAATAACAAAGAACAGGGCATCAGAGGCACTCTACCAGCTTCTGGAAAGTGACTCAGTAGGTGGCACAACAAAACTATATCGGGTTGCAAGGCAAATACAGAATGATAATAAAGATATTCAAGCATCCTTCATAAGGGATGTCAGCACCAAGCTGTTCAGCAGCCCAGAGGACATCAAAAGCAGATGGAAAGAGTATTTCCAGTAGCTTCTGAATGAATAAAACCCCACAGAAGCTGTACTGCCCCAGACACAGCCTACAATGAGAGAAGAAAAGGAGCCCATCCTAGAAGAAGTAAGAATAGCACTAAGGAAAATGAAGTCAGGGAAAACAGTAGGTTCATATGAGGTCACAGCAGATATGATAAAGATGCTGGGTGAGATAGGGGAGAAATGGCTCCTGAGGGTACTCATAGCAGTGTGGAGAGAAAGGCGTATCCCAGATGACTGGACAATAAGCATACTCATACCAGTATACAAGAACAAGGGAACATCCACAAATGTGAGCAGTACAAAGGCATCAAACTCCTGTCATGTTACATGAAAGCACTGGAGAGGGTGAAGAATAGACAGATACACAGATAAAACAGAAGATGAGCAGCTCTGATTCAGATCACACTTTATTATCATGTAGTTTACTGAACACGAGTCTAAACTGGAGAGTCAGAAGTGCAATTGAAAGGAGAAATAAATATGATTTTCACTACTGATGTAATTATAACTCAGTAAAAAAATACTGAAGATCATCTTTATGATCACCTTACTTTGAAGAAGTTCGTTACAGTATCCAGAATAAAAACAGGATATAATGCAAAGTATCAGACAGTGGCATTAAAGGCATATAAACTAAAGCCACTATGGCATGTCTTTAAAAGGCTCTATCTCTATTTCTCATTCTGATATGCTGTTATGAAACTTTAAGCATGGCATTTAATTACAGAGCACACGTGGTGTATCAAGGATGGATCAGTGGGCAATCCATCCTAGATCTAAGCAGAGTAAAGGGGCACATCAGGCAGGGTAGGATTTAGGGGGTGCAGAGTGGGCAACACGCATTGAGAAAATAATTCAAATACTGTATTTGCAGCCACAGATAAAGTGCATTTGTACAACTCTGCTCATTGCACAGTTGCAGTTAGCAGTTGTTAACATATCCAAGAACTTTAAAATAAGAGTTCAGCAGAGAATAACACTCCTTTTTTGAAAGAAAGACACATATATGGGAGACTAGGAAATCAAGGTCCCATCTCCCCAAACATCATAACCCAGAGGCTCCCTTCACTCTGGAATAAAATCCCAGTCTAGGTTAGGCAGAGTCCCTCATTGACTCTCTTCAAGAGGAATCTTGATGAGTGGATGGGAGATCATAGGTTTACCCCGGGTATCACTTCTGTGTCACTGTTAGACAGAGGCACAGTATACTAACCTCGAAAAAGGGCATAGCAAAATTAATTTAAAATGGGTGGCGAAAGCCAAACACACTCTGGCTAGGCTTATAAATGCCCTAGGGCAGATAGCCTAGTATGAACCTATGAACCTATGAACCTATGAACAGAATCCTACATTCTTTTTTATTTAAAAGCCTCATTATTGTAACAATATTACAACAACCAATGACCAATTAAAAATGAACACTACAACATTAATTTTGCTAACTAGGATCTCTTGATTCCTTATTTATGAGTTTCCATATTAGGCATGAGTTCTGAATTCCATAATAAAACTTTTTACAAAGAACAGAACCATTTTTTGTCATACACCAAAAACACTAGGTGTCCAGAAATAAGCAGCCCAAATGCGATAGATAACTTGTTATACTTTAATAGATTCTGGTACCTCGGCTTTCGCCTTCATAAGGAATATCTACCATGAACAAATCCAACGCTTATAAACCAACAGCCATACTCAATTAAGCAATTAAATAATTAAACAATATAAATTCATTTGAAAAATATATATATATACACAAACATTTAAAGGAACCTAACCATCATACATTGCCTAACATTTTATAACATTTTATTTCAAATGCAAAATAATTTATATATTGTTTTATTAAATATTATAATTATTAAGTACACTTAATAAATACCCCTAACATACCTACAAATATAACAAATTCATACTTTAATTAATAAATCTCTAAATTTCTAAATTCAAACCAAAGGGATATAAAGTATTAAACTTAATAATACATTTAGACTCCAAGTTCAACAGACCCCTAGTAAAATTAATACTATTGGAATCTAACCCCCAGGGTCTGCCCAAAATACTAAAAGTCAAACCATTATCTATTCCCCCATGTACTTCATGAAAATGTCTGGCCACTGGACTTTCCAATCTACCCCTCCTTATGTCACCAATGTGTTCAAGAATTCTTGATTTCACTCTTCTAGTCTGGCCAATATACCATTTTTTTGGTGCACAGTTGCATCCCAGTATGTAAACAACACCCAAAGAATTGCAATCAAAATGTTCTACAGCACTATAACTAACCCCATTGATCTCAGTGTTATCCAAATTTCTGCATCTAGTGCAGACCTTGCACTTTCCACAGGGGAATGTCCTAGCATTCCATTGTTTCTTATGAAGTTTGAATCTTAATAGTTCCTTTAAATTCTGAAACCTGCCATATGAAAAAGTTACTTTGTTGGGAAATAAATGTCCTATCTTGTCATCCCTGCTAATAATGGGCCACAATGAATTGACCACTCTTCTTGAAATGTTGTCATACCAATATATATATATATATATATATATATATATATATATATATATATACAAAAACACTCAATAATCCATCTTGCAATGAAAGCTTATTAAAATGAAATCCACACACTGACATTTTTCCTTCTGTGAAGGCCTCACTCTTCACACGGTACCCTGTATAGATGCAGGTACATAGAAATGAAATGAAATTTTCCATATATAAAACTATTCCTGAAATGTCCTCAGTACTTAGTTGCACAAAGTGCGTGCATTGAGGAACACCTTCCCTATGAGTTTAGTTTTATATAGTCCTGATTGTAGTCTGTACTTTTACAGGAAACAACCTAGCCTGCTGTAAACCATTCTTATACCCTCCCCATGTAGATCACATAATAAGGATTTATAACCACATATATGTACTATCCTACTATCTCAGTAGCCAGCTTGGTGGATATGAACATCATGTGTCAATGTAGCAGTTGTCTAATGTTTACTGACAACCACCTAGTTCTTAAAAAAAATGAAACTTTCTGTGAGAAATGTAGTTACACAATGTCACGCTCTTGCATACAAGCAGGTATAATACCAAACAGGTTGCCAGAAATGCACACTATGCCCGTCACACATAGTATGAGGCAGAAACATAGACCCATATATTCTGAGTCTCTTAAATGTTATCTTCAAGAGCCACAAAGCTCTCCCAGATGTTGTACTCACAATGAGTATCCTCAGAAACCTCAGAAGCACTCCATCAAAACATCACCCACCACAATACATACAGCCATATCTCACGGTGTCTCATCTTCTAAACCCATAAGGCATACACACACCACAACACATACAGCCATATCTCACAGTGTCTCATCTTCTAAACCTATAAGGCATACACCCACCACACCACATGCAGTCATATCTCACAGTGTCTCATCTTCTAAACCCATAAGGCATACACCCACCACAACACATACAGCCATATCTCATGGTGTCTCATCTTCCAAACCCATAAGGCATACCACCAAGCAACCCAATATTTTGGTCATAGGAAACTCCATTGTGAGATACACAGGTGAACCACTCAACAGGCTGAGTAAGGAGAGAGTCACTGGCACTTGTCTATCAGGGTCTGGGATCTGCCATCTCATTGAACCACAAGTTCCAGTATGACTCAATCATTGCCCATGTGGTATAAATGAGCTGAGAAGTACCTCTCTACACTGAATGAAGAGAGATATGGTGAAGCTCTCAGACTATGTGTGCCAGGCTGGTATAAGCCTAGGATTAAGTGGCATTCTACCTTCTCCAAGGATGATGCTACAATATGAATAGAAAATAATTAGCAATTGGCTTAGATTTTTGGTGTTATTTGAAAGGGGTACAATATTTGTCCGCCTCAGAGGATATGCTTTGCCAGGGATGGTATGCACCAATTCCCTCCGGGCTTTCAAACATTGGCTAAAACTCCATCCACCCCATACTTCCTTTTTTTAGGCATTGCCAACATGTCAAACCTTCTGACATAGCAAAGCCAACCCAAGAATATCTGAAGGTGTTACTGCTCAATGCCAGGTGTCTAAACAAGAAACTCTGCTCCTTGCGTACATATCCAAAATCTATCCCAACCAGTGACTTTTAAGTCATCACAGCATGGATCAGTACCCAAATATTAAATGCCTCAAATTACTTCAGAGTTACTGTGTTTCATTTCCATTCAGAGTACTTGGCTAATACAATCAGGTGTCATGATATGTATAAATAAATATTCAACAGCATATTTTAGTAACTTATTAATTGTTATTGGGCTGTAACCAGGAATATGTCACATATTCTTGTTTATGGAATCAATGCATTTATCTGCATTCATTATCCTGCTTTGTGAAGAATGTCAGTTTTTTTTTTTTTTTTTTTTTTAAGGAGTGGTATTAGAGTTCACTTCAGTATGTCATTGAGGTTTACTGTCTCCTATAATATGGATGTTTAGCCAGCTGTGATCTAAGTTATATAAACACAAAACATCTTCACACCCAAATTTGTATCATCAGGGGTCACTGCTATACAAAATTATCTCACTAAATGTGAAAGGTCACAGGTGGTAATCTTTAAATATACAAAGAGAGGATCCTGTATAATCAATACCCAAGTAATTAGTACTTTATTACCGCTTGCAACCCATTAGTGCCAGTTGCAACAAAGGTATGGTCTCCTTGAACAGGCACAGCTGTGTCTCTGGAAGTGCTACATACCATCCCAATCATCCTCCATCCTGACGTCTTGCTACTATCCCCAGTATAATGGGAGTTTGCTACATTATTGCTGGAAATGTCCAGTTTGTTAATCCTTATTTAAAAGTGCGGCGGATGAAAAATAACAAACATACCAGATAGCACCTACAAAATGTGGAGAAATTAGATAATTTTACAAAATAGTGAAAAATAATACAAGAACAGTAATGCATAAGACCAATCCCTCCTGCAATCCATGTGGAGACTGTGCCACTAATCACCCCATTACTACTATATTCCTGCTGTGAAGCTGCACACATTAGGAACAAATAAATTAGATAGTTTACAATAATATGCTTATATTAATGTATCACAAGTGCTTCTGAGTTTTGGAGGGGAACTCCTTCAGAAGCAGGAGAATTGGAATGAATAGTCTGTCTCATGCCCCCCCTAACATTTTTTTCAGGCTTTGCTGATTTTCACATATTGTTTATCATGCATGAATGTGAGATTTTTGGGATGCAAAGCAACTCATAATACAAGGCAGCATGGATTAACTGACATTAGTTTCTGAAGTGCACCCTAATTTATTGTTGGAATGAGAAGTGTAACAATGTCATTATGATGTAGCCAGTGTAGGTAATATGGACCTAGGAAGAGATAGTTCACAGTATCATGCAAGCTTATGACCATGAACCAACAACTTGGTTGCAAGAGTATAATTTATTTATTGATTGATTTTATTGACTGGGGTAGTCTGACTGGAGTGTGGTAGCACTTTTTCAGTGGAGACCTGGGGAGAAATGCTCCAGTTACAAAATAGGCAGTTTTATACAACAGGGACAAATGTAAAGCTTAAAGTTACAATATGGACATGCAATAACCAAAAGGCAACTATTCTAGAGAGAAATTCCAATAAACAACATAGTCATTACATATTAAAACATGGCAAATGGGCATACACAGCGAGGCTTAAAAATGTCAATTTACAATTTTACATTCATGGGCAGGAGAAATATGAGAGAGGAGGCATAGGTTCATAGGTTCATAGATTTATACTAGGCTATCTGCCTTAAGGCATTTATAAGCCTAGCCCAAATTATTGTGGCTTACGCCACCCCTTATATGAAAAAATACTGTGCCCATTAGTTTGTTGTGCCTCTGTCCAGCAGTGACACAGAGATGATTCCTGGGGTAAACCTACGATCTCCCATCCACAGGTCTAGATTTCTCTTGAACAGAGTCAGCGAGGTGCTCTGCCTCACATGGACCGGGATTTTATTCCACAGCATAGGGAGTCTCTGAGTGATAAATCTATCCCTCCAGCACGTCCTATTTATATCCGTGCTAAGGTTTAAGTCGCTTGCTCTAGTGGTTTTGGTGGATTTGGATTTTTTGAGGTGGAGCATGTCCATTAATTCCGGGTTGGACATGGCCTTGTATGTTAGGCACATGTCACCTCTGAGCAGACGGTATGCGACTGAATAGAGCTGGAGTTTCTTCAATCTGGCAGCATATGACAGATTTTGGAGTCCCTTTATCCTTTTGGTGAGGAACTTTTGGGGTCTCTCCAATTGCTGCAGATGTCGGGTGAGATACATCCCGAATGGGGCATTGTACTCGATCATTGGTCTGATAAGTGAAGAGTACAGGGGAACAATGACCTCACTAGATCTGGATGTGAATCCCTTCATGATCAGGTGGGCAATGTAGAAGGTCTTTCTAACCACTTTAGCAATGTGAGTGTCAAAAGAAAGGCCACTGTCAACCTGGGTCCCCAGGTCCCTGATAACCTCTTCTGTGCTTAGTGGATTGCCACCTATATGGTAGCTTGGGGTTACCTTGTTTTTCCCGAAGGGTATGACTATACATTTTTGGCGTTTAACTTCAGGCCATGGCTCTGGCACCAGCTATCTGTTTCCGTGAGTCCCTTCTGAAGGATATCCGTGTCCGATGCACTTTCCACTATGGCGCCCAGTTTGCAGTCGTCTGCAAACTTTGTCAGCCAAAGTCCTCCCATGTTGGCCTGTACTTCTGAGAAGTAGATGCCAAACAATAGGGGCCAAGGACCGAGCCCTGTGGGACACCACTTGTGACCGGCTTGGAGTCTGACACAGTGCCAGCAACTCTAACCCTGTGGGTTCTGTCCTTAAGCCAGTTTGCAACCCATCTTGTGACATATGGGTTTACATTTAAGCTGGTAAGTTTTTCTACAATACCCGAGTGGGGTATTGTGTCGAAAGCCTTGCAAGGTCAAGGTAGGCTGTATGGACTGCCTTTCCCTCATCAATGGCCTTGGTGACTGTTTCGAAGAAGTCGACCAAGTTCAAAAGGCATAATCTTCCCTTGACAAAGCCAAACTGGGTCGGGTCCAATGTCTGCAAGTCCCCTATATCTTTGTTTATGAGCTCCATTATGATCCTCTCCATAGCTTTGCAGACTAGACTTGTTAAGCTTATGGGGCGGTAATTACCAGGGTCCGTGAGGCGCCGCCTTTGTGGAGTGGGACCACAGTTGCCGTTCGCCACTCCTTGGGCATGTATCCTGTGGTAAGGCTGAGATTAAACAGCTGCCTTATGTGCGGGTTTAATTCCTCATTTAGCTCGTGTAGCACACAGCCGGGGACACCATCCGTCCCATTGATGCTGTGTTTTTAGCTTTAGAGAGAGCAGCTTTCACCTGCGCATTTGAGATATCCGGGAGGCTACACTCGGCTGGGATAGTTATCTCTCCTTTAGGGGAGAGGGTGAAGTTTGCACTGAACCTGTCTGCCAGTATGTTGGCAATGTCTGTGGGTTCAGTGATTTTTGTATCATTTTGGACTAATTCTGAGCATATCTGGGAGTTTCCACCCAGGTTCCTAACATAGCTGAAAAAGGCCTTATGATTGTCCTTTGAATCCATGGCAATTTTTCTCTCAAAATTGGCCTTAGTTGATTTTATGAGTGCTCGTATTTTTTACTAATAATGATCAGGGGTGACTTCCCTTTTATGGATTTTGTTCTATCATGTAATAGCTTTCTCCTCTTATTGTAAAGTTTGTTAATGGCTGGGGTCCACCAGACTGGACGTTTGCCCTTTGTGGAAAGAGTCTTGGTTTTATTTGGGATTGCCTGATCCATGCAGTCCTGGAGGTGTTCATAGAAGGCATTTGTAAGGGCTTCCAGAGCTTGGGTTGTGGTTTCCTCTGGCTCAGGGGCCTTGAAGGATACCACACCAGTCTTGAGTAGTGTGCAGTTTGCGTTAGTGAAACTCTTCACTATGGTCTTTTGCTTGGGGTGGGGGCGGATGTGGATTTCCAGTGAGATTAGTTTATGATCAGATCTCACCAATGAGGGATATACTTCCGGTGTGGAGCATTTTGTCCCCATGTTTGTGACAATGAGATCTAGTATATTTTCTCCTCTCGTGGGAACAGTGACTAGCTGTTCCATGGCATTTGAATTTATGAACTCCAGGAACCGTTGGTCTAGAAAGTTAGGGCTTGAGTAATGTTCCCAGTCTATATTCGGGTAGTTGAAGTCACCCAATATGATGGTGTTTGGAGATACATTTATACCCTCCAGTGTCTTCAGGAAGGCTGTGTGGGGTTCCTGAGTTTGAGAGGGTGGCCTGTAGCATGCTACAATTTGTAGAGCAGTTTTGCCTATGGTTAGTTGCACCTGGATGGTTTCCGAAGCTTCGTGCGTTGCCACCAACCTGGAGGTATGAGTATCCTTTATGAATATGGATACACCCCCTCCTTTTGTGGTGTGGTCCGGGTTTATGAGTAGAAAGCAAAGAGAAGGGGAAGAAATGTGAGTGCTGTGTATATTTGTTAGCTGATACAGAGAAAAAGAAAGCTGTGCTGAAGAGTAGGTAAATGTAGAAGGTAGTAAAAGTATAATCAGAAACTAACACATTTATAAATATTTATCACTTTACTGAGATCTTCTTCTCCTTTCAGCTGCTCCCATTAGGGGTCCCCACAGCATACCACTTTACTGAGATAATACATGTATTTTCCTTTTCGGTCTCAACCTAGGATCATAGGAATTACAAGGCAAGTAAGTCATGAGACCACCTGCATCTTACCAATACACTCTCATGGATGTGCGTCCTGCTTCTAAAACGTAGAAAAAGTTGGTCCCAGAATGAATATGAGGATGCACATCCAATTATTACGGTGAGTTACAAGTCAACAAATCAGTATTACACCCACCCATCTCATAAGTTGGAAATAAGTTGCAAACAGTACCTGTAAGAGTGCAAACAACATAACAGGTTGTTTCCCTGTTAGCATGAAAAACTGCTTCATAACAACCTGAGAAGGGTATTCATTGTCAGCTTCAGCTATGGTAATGCACATGAGGTATGGCAAACAACTGTTTTACCTGTTCTCGTTGGCACCGTACCACTGACACCAGTAAATACAGATCTGTCAACCTTTCTAGTATCAATTGCAAAATAGACTGCATGCATACATACCTCTGAACCTCTTAAAACAAGAAATGTGGACAAAGCCAAAAATAATAGGAGTACAAAGGCCCAAAAAGAGGGAAAGATTTTAATTATTGCTGTTACAGACTTAGAAAGTTGCTAAAATAACAGCATTTGTGTTAGCGTGCATTTTCTGAAGAAAATGAAGCCTGAAACTCAAATGTATGTCATTATTTAGTTATTTCAATCCTTAGTGATTTGCCAGAAAACCACAA
This sequence comes from Protopterus annectens, assembly GCF_019279795.1. Classification (NCBI taxonomy): domain Eukaryota; kingdom Metazoa; phylum Chordata; order Ceratodontiformes; family Protopteridae; genus Protopterus; species Protopterus annectens. The sequence goes on along the minus strand of NC_056746.1, from coordinate 1,181,003,229 downwards.
ATGTAATGAGGAATAGACCAAAAATATGATGCAAAAATCTGGACAGTTGAGCGGTATGTCTGCATAACCCTGAAACTCATGACAAAGGGTTTTGGTGGCTGTCACGGACCCAAAAGGAATTTGGGTTTGTGAATGGTGCATCATGTTGAGTTAACCTGTCAGAGTTATTTATGAAATTCACAGATGTATTAGCTGAGGAAAAGTGTGCACACACTGTATTCCTTGCTCTGGAGAAGGCTTTTGATAATACTCCAACTGCGGCATCATAGAAAAACTGTGGTTCATAGTTCTGTACTGGAACCACTGTTCTTCAGAGTACTTTGCTATTTTGAAACTAAATGTCAAAAATCTATGGTTAAGTAAATCAGGTAATGACTATAAACTCAGAAGACAACCATATCCACCAAAAGTGGTTAACTCTCGGATTCATGAAGTTATGTGCAAGTAGTAAAAATAAACTCAATGATGTGTACTTTTGCTGTAAATTGGTGGTGATCTGTCAAGGTTCAGATTTGTCTTACACTGACTACTTTCAAGGTCTTTGTTTTCTGTTTAAAGAGTTGTTATGACTGACTGCTGTTTTAAAATCCCCATTTTGGTATCTTGCAATGTATCGACTTATCTTTCCATGGTAGACTGCACACTGTGAGACAGACAAAGAAATGACAGTATCAGAGCAGAAGCCAAAGTAATTCCAGCTGCACAGATTACTGTGGTTCAGGAACATGTGCAGGAAAACAGAAGACAATTTGTTAAAGAAATTTTGTGAGACAGAAAAAAAGCAAGGGAGGAAACAAGGACGTCTAGCCAAAATATGGATGGAGTACATGAAAGAAGGCTTGTGATAGTCAGGCAAGTGTCAAGAGACAGGTGGTGAGAGTAAAAAAAAAAAAAAACAGGTAAAAAGGAAGGGGAGGGTGCTGATAGCAAAGACATATTAATTGGACAATTTGGAAAGACTTCTATGGGATTTGACTTTCAATATGGCAATGCCAAGATGAGATAATTTCATAAAGATTTTATACTAGCTTTGTTATGTCAATCTGTCAGAAACAGGGAAAAAGAAATAAAAGCATTTGTCTAATATTTGTTTGCCAAAGACCACAATATTGATACTTCAGCTTAGAAATACAAGCATTATTTGATGAACTGTGGAGACAGTAGATACTACACCCACATGCACACACTTGCATACACGTACACATGAAAAAAATTTGCAAAGAATACTTGTTACAGAGAGCCCTACACCCTTGCAATGCAAAGTAGGACATTTGCAAACATTTATTAGTTTGTACTTGTGGTAGTCGAAGCACTACTTGTGTAAAATGCACTTGCATTAGACTGATGATAAAAAATGAGTAATCATTTTCGAATCTCCAATTTTGCATAAGAAGGAAAGTTTATTTTGATTTTATGTCACTTAAAGGAATGCAGTGCATGTTACATTTAGACTTTGAATGGTAATTGCACCAGCATCTCAATAAATGTATGTACAATACTTCCTATTCTTATCATTAAAATAGCAGTAACACTCATTATTTTCAAAATTTCTATAGATCTTGTGATACAATGGTGGTAAGTTTTGATGTTTTGGCCAGAGTTATGCTGGCTTACACATGTGTGGCAGTGGTATTGCTGACATTTATACTTAAACATACTTAACAATAACAAAAGCACTGCTCATTTGTTTGACCTATCAGTGTAAACAGACTAATCTACAAGGGTAGAGTGTACCATATCAAACTTCATACAAAGAGATACCAAAATTATCATTCACTTAAACCCTCAGCAGTTCAGTTTTGTCAAAGGAAGAGTTATAGTTAACTTAGCTACCTTCACTGAGAAGGTGACTAAGGCTGTAGGACAACAGTTTCTTGCTTCATAGAGATCATAGTAAGCCTTCTGATACCATCCCCTGTCAAGGTATTCTAAATATGTTAAAAGATCTAAACTTGGACATGTATATGGTGACTTGTATAGCAAACTGAGTAAAAGATAGAAACCACATAGTTAAAGTAGCACATGCAACTTCAGAGCCCAATAAAGTAACTATCAGTGTACCTCATGAATCAGTTCTATGACCATGTTTATTTGTCATGCAACTATTCAGGCAACTGAATAATCTGAATAAAACAGAACTAGATGGCTACTGGTGTCCAGAAATAGCCAGTGATTACTACTGTCAGCAGTAGTGGCAGAAGCTGCTAAAGGCTGGGAGGTAGAGGGTAAGAGAGACAAGATGGGCATTTAAGATATAGAAAAGACAGATATTTATATTTTGGTATTTACTACCATATACATGCAGACAACTAAATATGACATATCTGCTTGCCTGTCAAAGCATACAGAATATGTATTTTGATGTAACATATAAACAGGAAATTATTGCTTTTACCTAGAAAACATATTTTTTGTGGGTTCTGTAAGAATTGGTTGGACTGTGGAATACTGGAATGAACTGGAACTAACTAGAAGAAATGAGAACAAGACTGGAATGAATGTCTTTACTTTTTAATTTCCCAGGAACTGTGCTGAACAGGTAACAGTCTCTCCTTTATGTGCCAAGTCTGCAGACAACTAAATATGACATATCTGCTTTTCTGTCAAAGCATACAGAATATGTATTTTGATATAACATATAAACAGGAAATTATTGCTTTTATATAGAAAACATATTTTTTGTGGGTTCTGTAAGAATTGGTTGGACCGTGGAATACTGGAATGAAATGGAACTAACTGGAAGAAATGAGAACAAGACTGGAATGAATGTCTTTACTTTTTAATTTCCCAGGAACTGTGCTGAACAGGTAACAGTCTCTCCTTTATGTGCCAAGTCTTCTTCTACCTTTCAGAATAAAAGCCTGCATACACTGTAGTTCAGTTAAGAATGTTTTATTATGTACAGTGGAGTTAGAGGTCAACAACATCTGAATCAAATCTTAATGTCTGTAGCTTCTGCACTCATTATACAGTCCATAAATTCTGTACTCAGAATGTTAAATCTCAATGTCTCCAATGACAATGCTGATAATTATGTCCGTAGCTTCCGCACTCATATTCCTTTCCTCCTGAATAATAAAATTAATATTCTGGAATGCTGGATATTTGACCTGACTTCTCCATTCACTCTCAAGTGTCCATTTCAAACTTCTGAGGACTGCAGTACAGTGACTTTCTGCATATCAGTCCAAATTAACTAGCTGTGCCTAAAATATCTCCTAATACTACCATAATCTTGCACATTTCTACACACCTATTTAACATTGGTTCCCAAGCCTCGTACCATCTAAACAAGATCTATTTGTATTCAATGTATTGTACATTCTATTAGCATATTTTATTCTTATCAGTATTCTTCACTGAAGGTTATTTTCACTGACTGAAAGTGCATTCGCTAAAACTGCTTGCAAAATATGAAGCCCTGCTTTAATATGGCTGCATTTCTAGGCCTATGCAAAGACAACACTATATTTATGTCTAAGAAAATACTTTTAATCTTACAGTTCCTCGTGAGATACCTGATCACAGGTGTCTATTTCTGTAGTTACTTTAAAATATGCAATATAAAATGAAAACACAGACCTAACCTTACATTTTCAGGCCTATGCAAGGTCTACTTGACTAAATGTATTTATGTAGGATTTATTCTGTAACTATTGTCTCTGAAATTACTGAAGTGGGATTTATTTCTGTAATTACTTTATAACTCTATTAATATAGTCTGAGAAGGATGCTATAATGATCACTAGAACTAATACAACAGTTAAGTTTTAACTTGCAGTTTTAATATTGACCACTAGGTGTCACTTGAGCATTTATAGTCTGTTAATTATTTGAAAATGTTTTGGCTTGAAGTCTCTTAACTTTCTTTACCATGTTATAACTGGTAAACTCTCTGTTTACACCTATTATATATATATATATATATATATATATATATATATATATATATATATATATATATATATATATATATATATATATATATATATATATATATATGTGTGTGTGTGTGTGTGTATCTTGAAGTATAATTACCATATACTGCATTAACTTATTTCTGTAAATCTTCTGCTAGATTACTAATAATCCTGTCTATTTACCATTTTAATTTATATATGCTGCAATAGATGTCTGCCTTTTTAATTTGTGTCTTAAATATCCTGTAAATATATATGTGCTGTAATAGTAGAAGTACATTTACTAAAACCTATGTTTTCAGTAATTCATAGCAATAGCTTTGCATACCTTGTCAGTGTCTTTTTAACTTTATGTCCAATGTATAATAATTAAGTAATGTGCACTGTATTTTGTAACTTAATTAACAAATTAAGCTTGACCTGTTAGGCCTTAAGTATATTAAATAACTATCACTACTTATTCTTTAGATAACTTATGTTAATAAGCCTGTTATAAATACTTCTGTCACTTTACCTTTAAAACTAATGACTGAATAATGTGAGGTGTGATGTAGCTGCATGTTGTAAACTGTATAATAATGTTGTTAGAAAGTTATAACTGAGTATGAATGTTATATTCTGAAATTGACTAAAACGTACTATACTGAACTCATAAGTATGAATGTCATATTCTGAAACTTGACTGAAATTTACACTAAGGTGATACATAGTTATACTGAACATCTAAAACAGCTGTGTATAAATGTTATATTCTGGAAACTAACTAAACTATTACTAAAGGAGTACCTTTTCTGCCAGTATTATCTGAACACAGATAAAAGTATAAACTTAAATCTGGTAAATGTTATATTCTGAAAACTAAACTATTGATAAAGGAATATCTTTTCTTCTGTCAGCATCATTTAAAACCGTAAACTGAAAACTAGTATTGCTTGCTTTAACTCTAATCTGCATAAATGGACATCTGTTGTATACACATTTTAACTCTAAAACATACTTTTTTAGAACTGAAACACATTTAAACACATGTTGAAGAAAAACAATAATCTCTACTTCTGGCTTTGGTGGTCTTGTTTTTCTGTAGATACTTGACTTGTGCATCACAGCTCTTGCCAAGTTTAGGCTTTACTCTGCAGTGTCCTAGTAACTGGTGAGGTATTAGAAGAGCCACCTTAATGCCCAAAAGGCCTTTGATGTACAGTTAGGATCTCCAGCCCTCCCCTCCTCATCTCTGGTGCAAGTTTGGGTCCTATGAAGATATAATATTTTTCTTGACTGTATTATAAGCATGCATTCTAGAAAACCAAACTGGAAATTATTCAACTATCCAAAACTGACAGAGTGTCTTTTTGTAGTAATATCTGCAAAGCATACAAAATCAGTATCAGGTCCTTAAAATAACATTTGCAGCTTTAACAATGATGAACCAATAGCATTGTTTGTTGCCCTGACTTTATTTACATTTCTCTGCATGAAATAAACATATTTATTTTATTTTACATTTGTTAACCGGGATGGTCCGACTGGATACATGTCCTTTTTCAGCGGAGGCCCGGGGAGAAAAGCTCCAACAGAGTTACATTGATAATTAGGTACAGTAAATGAGCTGAAAGAACTTAACAAAAACATAGGCTATTTACATACAAGTACAAGACTGCCATTACTATTTCTGAGATTACTACAAATGTAACATTAATAACATATTAGCAAGGACGGTAGGCAGTATAATGACATAGAGTTAGACAGGATACATATTTCTTTATCACAGTATACAAAGTACTTATCATCTTAGCTAGTTGTTTATGTTTTAGTTAATGGCACAGAGCTAGTCTGGGTTTGAGCAAGGACATAGCCAGTGTGAGCCATATGCAGCATTTCGCCCTGGTCCTCTGCTGAAAACAGGATCTGTGGAACCTAGTCGGACTTTCCCGGTCAACAAATGTTAAGTAAATAAAATAAATAAATATGCTGCTAATAACCTCTTGTAAGCAAACTGATAATCTAATATAGTGAAATAGATCTATGTTACTAATAAATACATTCTTGCAAATCTATAACTGAACTGATAATGTACTACAGTGAAATGGAAAGGCTGTAACTTCATTATTAAATCAAATAGAAACCTCAGTGGCATTGTTCTTCCCTGTCATAAACTCAAATGAAACTAAAGTTGTAATTTGATATTGTATTAATTTTTCAACATTTTGGCACTTCTGTACCTTTAGAAAATTAATCTTAACTGTTGAATTTTCTACATTTACTCTGTGACCCTCAGGTCATAATTTACAAAATAATTTCTTCAGTGTGCCAGTCTCTGCCCACTGCCTTACATGTAGCTGTTCTTTTAGCTTATGTCATTTAATTCTTTCAGTACTACTGAATGCTGCAAGGATTTATCATTACTGTCTACAATTTTCTTGAATAAATAGCAAGAACTTTTACTGCATAAAACTGTCACTAAAAATATTTAACTGATGTTTACCATATTGGTTTATGGCATGCAGTATAATCAAGCTTGCTGAGCTGGCCTGGAATCTGATAACTCAGTTACATAAGTCCATGCCTCTGGTTTGATTGGTTAACTGCAATTTCTGCAAGAAATATATAATATCTTGAACTTTTTAGATATACAGATTTAATACTAGAAATGAGCTGATCTGATTCTGGAACTTTACTTGCCTGTCCTTTGCAAATATATGAAGTTTCCCCATATATTAAAATTACATTGCATTATTTTCCTAACATGAGATTTGGGCCTGTGGCTTTAATGACACATAATATTTATGCTGCACTCTTTTCTGGCATGGGATCTGAAGTTTTTACTATCACTTTTACCATGTAACATTGACTTTACATTCTACATTCTGTAAACTAGCAAAACATCACTTAATATCCTTAAATGCTCTTCTGCCCCTGTCTGTATCAAGATATTATGTCTGTATTGCAACACTTTACTATTATAATTCAAAGGTCTTAACAATGTCTGATAAATAAAATAACAATATAAAAACTTCATTTGCCAGATCTGTAACTGTAAATCCTTTATTCTGTGAATTAACTTGACTGTCATTTCTGGTATACCATACAAAACATGTGCTTCCAGAATGGTAAATACTTATACCAACTTAAAATCTAGTACTAGCCTGAAACTTTTACCCTTTTTCTTACTTGCCATAAAAATGAATTGAAATTTCCTTTCCAGACCATCTTTGCTTTTCTGTGTTACTATTTCTAAAAATGTGGTAACTTGACTGCCTGTACTTCAGCTGTGACAACTGAACTGGAATCTGTTTTATCTTTAACCCATGAATCCGTGTGCTCCTGTCCTAACCAATTTTTCAAATTCTGTACATCATTTGCATAATCTACTGCACAGAAATTCTTACCAGTGTCATCTATTCATTCTGTAGCATTTTCATTTTTTCATAAAATCTTGTTACTGAAGCCTAAAACAAAATCTAACTCTGAAGACATGTCCATACCTAGTACAGTATTGTTACTCTCAGAAATGCTCATTGCTATAGCCTTTGACCCTTCAAATCCTGACACAACTGCACTTGTGTCCTGTAGTAGAGGTCTATTTATAACTGAAATTGATGTGCCTGTATAAATCAGCCCATTATTCCATAATTTCTTTTTTGTAAACAATGAACTGTAATTTCTCTCAACCTTAAACAATGACAGATAAATAATCTTGTTTGATGTTCAACTGCCACTCCCTTTACAGATATGCTGAAAAACTTTGTTTATAGAATTGGCAGCAACACTGACTTGAGTTATGGTATGCATTTCTTCTTTATTTTGCCCTGAATTCTGTGCATCATTTATGCTGGGGTTTACTTTATCAAACTGATTAAAATCTGCACTCTGATCCCTCTTACCCCCCCCCCCCCAGTGCAATATTTGCACTGACTTCTGAAAATAATAAACTAGAACTTATTATATTCTGAACATCTGTATTTGAAATAATGTGAACTTGAGACATTGCAAATGTTTGCTTTGTGTTTTGTTTGGAAATATGCATGTTACGTATACTGACTGTGTTTATGTCTGCATTTGCAATTTTTTGACATAACACTGTATTTTGAATTACATGTGCTGTAGCATTTACATTTTCTGAACTCTGTAAGCTAGAATTTATTTGTTTAAGTCTGAAACCATACTGACATTAGACACTTAATCATACATGAATTATGAGACATTACAGCGTACCTCAGTGTTTTAACCCTTTTGCATCTAGAAAGATTTAATATTCCTGAACTAACAACACTGAAATGTAAATGAACTTTTCTGAAACACAGCTTTTTAGACTGCTTTACCCATTGTTTAACTTTAAACCACACATTTACTGGTGCCTTTACTGTAGAAGTACTGTTTGACATAGTTATACAATTCACATTTACTGACGTATTTAAACTTTTCTGAGATTTACTGTCTGATTTATCTAGAAAATGCCCTGTAATAAAAATTAATGCTCACATAAGGAAAGTTGAAGTAGCTTTAAGAAGGTCAACAGATGTATCACAGCTTTTCCAAACTTCCTCTTGTAAGGATCCCCTTGGCTCTGTGATGTCACACTGGAAACTTGAAAGTCTGTCATCACCTTTGGAGATGGTAAAGTCTTCTAATACATTGCTGTTAACTGGATAATTTCTTTTACACTAATACTTTGAAGAGTCTGAAGTTCTTTGAGACTTTACTGTACATTTCCTGAAGCAGGAACACCGCTGTTCTCTAAAATGCACATAGTCTGACTGCTGATAGATTTGCAAAGTTGCTATGGGGTTTTGGGACTTTGTAAATATTGTCATCCCCCATCAATACTGGCACACCACTGTAAGAATTCATAGGACTATAGAATACTGGAATGAACTGGAAGTAACTGGAAGAAAGGAGAATGACATTGGAATGAATGTCTTAACCTTTTAATTATGAAGAACTGTGCTGAACAGGTGCCAGTCTCTCTTTTATATGCCAAGTCTTTTTTTACCTTTCTGAATAAAGTCTGCATGCACTGTCATTTGATTAAGAATGCGTTATTATGTGAACAATATCTGAATCAAATCTTAATGTCTGTAGCTTCTACACTCATTATACAGCCTGAAACTTCTGTACTCAGAATGTCAGATCTTACTGTCTCCAATAACAGTGCTGATAATTATGTTGGTAGCTTTTGCACTCATATTCCTTTCCTCCTGAATAATATAATTAATATTCTTGAATGCTGGATATTTGACCTGACATCTGCACTCACTCTCAAGTGTCTGTATCAAACATCTGAGGACAGCACTGTTAATGACTTTTTTGCATGATCAGTCCAAATGAACTGTGTCTGAAGTAACTCCTAATAATCCAAAAACCCTGTAAATTTCTACACACCTCTTTAAACTTGGTTCCCAAGCCTCATACCATCTAAACAAGATCTGTTTATACTCAATGTATTGCAAATTCTGTTAGCACATTTTTTTCTTATCAGTATTATTGACTGAAGGTTATTTTCACTGATTGAAAGTACACTCACTGAAACTGCATGCAAAATGTGAAGGCATGTGTTAATAAGGCTGCAGTTCTAGGCCAATGCAAACAGAACACTATCTTTATGTCTAACAAAATACTTTTAAACTTACAGATTCTTATTTCACAGGAACATACTAATGATATGATTGAGATACATGTTATTTGTCAGGTTGTCAAAATACTAATTGTATATTTTTGTGAAACAGCTAGCAAAACCAGAAAGTCCAAATGGCTACTTGACAGTGCTGATAGTACTTAGCAATAAAGGACTATTTCACTGTAACCCCATAAGGTATTACAATAATTTCTTCAGAAGACTATATCATGACCTTCTGTTAAAAAATGTACTTAGAATGTGGTTTTAGCTGTAAAGACACACGCAGTTGTGTCTTCTTATAATGCAGATTATTGCAAAGGAGCCTTAATTTAAACTGAGGGGTATATTTCCAGTGATAAAATACTTTTTTATATTCGGCAGCAATAAACAGGCTTTTTGCATTGATGTAGTGGCAAATCAGTAAAGTATTTTGCACCATCACATTCCTCAGATTACAAGCAGAAATTCAGTATAACACCCACAATGAAAATGGAGTAGAAAGCAAAATGTCTGACAGTGGCAGCAATGGCTCATGGACTAAAGCCACTGGGATGCTTCTTTGAAAGGCTATGACTTAGTCTTCCTTTGAGATTTCATTCTGGAACATTCATGCACCAACAGGGTATTCAGTTATGAAGCATACCTAAGTCTGTAGTTCTAACCTCATAGCTTCTTAATGCAGTACTCATGTACATTTCACCCCACAGCTTTAGCATCTTGAAAGCATGGCACTGTAACCATAGTTTGCTACAAATGAAAAAAATGCATTTTTACAAGAGAAATATTGAGATGTTTTAGTCTGAATGTATTGACAACTCGTTATCTTTATAAGATCACCACGGCAACCACAATGAAAATGGAGTATAATACAAAATGTCAGACTGTCAGTAAAGATGCATGAATTCAAGCAAAAGCTACATCTCAGTCCAGTTTTATGTTATTATACAACTTTATAGGTTCATAGGTGTGTACTAGGCTAACAATTATAAGGGTCTTTTTGAGCCTAGCCATGCATCCCAAATCTCTGACAAGTTCTGGTATCCTTGATAAGTGTAAGCAGGGGCCTGGGAGATGAACCATTTACATGCCGCCTGTGTCCATTAGAGGCATAGGTGCCAAATCAGTGATGAATTTCCTGTTCCCCATCTAATTGTCCAAGTTACACTTGAATTGGGTTAGAGAGGAACTCTGCTTCACATTGATGGTAAGCCTGTTTCAGGGAAGGTGTAGCCTCTGGGATACATACCCATGTCTCTAGCAGAAGCCCATCAGATTGAGTAGGCATAACATCCCCTTGATTAAATAAAATCGGGTTGGGTACAGTGTCTGGAGGTTTCCTATGTCATTATTGATCATTTCCATGATAATTTTTCATTGCTTTGCCTATGACACTAATGAGAGTTATTTTTAAAGTTTGTATGTCCAAAGCAGTTTGATTGTTACTTTTTAAAGTTTGTACATCTAAAGTTTATTATGTATAATAAATTTATATCTAATCTGGTTGGTGGCTTTTCGCTTTTGGCAATTCAGTGGTTCATGGTTTTCTGGTGTTACTAATGAGAGTTATGACTCTGTCGTTTCCAGGGTCCGAAGATGGCCCACTTTTGTGCAGGGGGATGACTGTTGCTATTCTACATTCATGATGCACAAATCCTGTTTGGAGGCTATAGTTAAACAGCAATTCCACAGGACCTGATAGGTCATGTTTCATGCTGTTTAGAAGGCATCTGGAGACATTGTCTGGGTCTGCTGAGGTAATGTTGTTGGCCTTAGAGACAGTATTGAGGATCTGTTCCCTAGTGATAGTAGGGATGTTTGTGTTTCCTAGTTATGGTCATACTTCAGTTCCCCAAAGACAGTTCATGAAAAAAATCATGGACTTCTAATAATGTACTTTGGTACATAACATACGCGTACTGTACCAATGGAATGTGCTCCTTTGACTTTAAAGGAATCACCAAAATGTAATGGTCATATTATTTAACATATTTTTTAAACAGCATCAGTAATCAATCAGATGTGACCTGTAAAATAGTTTGTTTTCATACATCATAACCCCCCTTAAAAAAATGATACACACATTCTATATATTTTTAATGTCCCACTGAAAATAAAATAAAATTATAACAGCCAGAGTACCCTATTTCAATTTGCTGCTATTAGATACATAATTTGACACCTGACTAGACATATTCCATTGGAACTGTTTTAATTTAATGAATACGTGTTTTCACATGCAGCATGCTTTCTCGTCCCCTTCTCCATAAATGTGTCTATCCTCTGTGTATACCTCTGATTTCTAATCATGAATAAAGTAAAAAAAAACATTGCCACAATCCCCTGGAGGAGGGGCAGTTGTGCAGATGCACAGCCTAATGGCTGGGCACTGGGCTCATCAAGTCACCACCTATTAGTAGCCTTCAAAGAAGGTATGTGGAAGAGTGTGCCAAAATGAAGAAGGCACTGTGGGCCTCTATAACAATGCAAATCACGTCTCCCGAACCAGAAGAGGGGTTAGACCACTGAGTCATAATTTTCTTGTTTTGCATCAGGCTGGGCCCTCTGCACTCTAAACTCATCCTTTGAACTATATGCTGCTATCATATACCAGTAATAGAAGGACAATATGCCCCAAGGTTATTTTAAGTGAACACCAACACCTCACACCTAGCAAAGGATACCACAAGCCTTCTCAAGTCCCACTGCGGCTAAAGGACTGTTTTCCTCATATTCAGACCTCTCAAACAAGTGGGGACAAATTTCAACTGAATCAGGGACAAGTCAAGAAAAACTCAGGGACAATCAGGGACACTTTTAAAATATTAGTGCTATTAACTTGAAACATTGACAGAATCAGAGCATGTGAATTAATGCACATTTTTTGAAGTAAAAGATGTTTATAACTCTTAATTATTGTCATTATTCATTGTGTAATTCACCACCTTTCCTCCAAAAGTCACTAGTTTTAGGAGGGATTAAGAGGGACAGAGTGAAAATTTGTGTCAAAGTCAGGGACGTCCCTGAAAATCAGGGACAGCTGAGAGGTATGCTCATATTATATAGTTAAAAGTATGTGCACAAATTAAGATATTCAAATTCCTGTTTTGTATATAGCAGCATTTGGTTGTTCCCTGGATGTAGCCCCTAGAGTTACTTAATATTCACTTCTATAAATTTTAATGATCTGTTTTATGAACACATATAATAGTCTCCCTAGCTCTATCTAACTTCCTTTCTCCTCCCAACTGCATCTTTCAGTATCAGTTTTCTATTGTATTTTAACTATTGCAATTGGCATTATAATTATCTAGAGCCCCCAACCCAATTAGCATTCCTTATCAGGCCCCAACTTATACTTTTCTCATATAAGCAGCAGGCTCAGACTCACTCCACTCCCCTACCCTACCCCATTCCCACCCCCACATCAATTACATTTATACTAACTATACCACACCCACCACATAACACCAACCACTCATAATCAACAACACCATTATATCATACCATTTAATACTCCCACCCATCTCCTGCTCTCTCCTGCAACTTCTCACACATTTACACTCATACTGTACTCTCCTACCTCCATTTTCACTAACCACCACTTCCCTTACACCAAACTTTAATTTCAAACATGCTACTCATTCACATAATACTCCCTGCACTATTAATAATTGCCTCACTCTCACAACACCTCACAACCTCTCCATTATCTACTTAAAATCTGCCACCTATCCATCCACAAATCCTCCTCTAACTGCACACAACTTCAATATAGCACCCCAAATCTATAACTCCACCAAAATTGAACTATTCTCATATAGCTATCTAGACTCACCTACTTCTCCACATATATCACTGAAACACCCAAAATATCCTACAAATATTTCTCCCCATCAACTCGCAAAAAAATCAAGCCTTCAATTATGCAGAGACATACACCCTAACCCAAGCCCAAATTCCTCCCAACAAAACACATCCATCACACATAGGACACCCCAAGCAACAATAAAACATAATACCTAGCCACTCATCAACATACCCACAAAAAAGTCAGACATCTTATTAACATAAACCTCAGATGCCTGTTAAACAAAATACATGAATTCCATGCTACCCTATCACTGTACACCCTTGACATCACTGTCCTAATTGAAACCTGGCTTAAACCCCACATAAGTAACAACAAAATTATACCTCCTGGCTATAACATTCTTAGACAAGGCAGAATAACAAAATGAGGCAGAGGTATAGCAATTATATATAAAGACTTTCTAAACTTTGAGCAACTGCAAGTAGATGCCCCAGATCTAAATAACTCCAAACTACTAGTCTCATGCCTGAAATCAACAACCATAAACATATAACTTTACTAGCAGTATACATCTCACCCAACAACAGCCCATCTAATATAGAAAACCTACTGTCATAGGCAGGCATCTACTACATTTAGTCAATAAACCATTATAGTTGAAAATGTGAATACTGGTTGGGAAACCGATTCCTCTGAAAACCCCTCCCATTACATAAAAGTACACGGCTTCACCTGCCTGATACTTATACCCACTAGGGCTGACAAAAACAGCAACACATAATCAATTCTCGTCTGGGCCCTGACAAATAAACCCTCACTTATCGATCATTCAGGTTGTCTGCCATACAGCCTAAGTGACTACCTACTAACCTGATTCCTAAGGCACTGCAACTCTCACACAAAAACTACATCATACAAACAAATACATAACACAAAATATTTCTCCACAGACACTTTTAAACAACTGCTCAAAAACTGCAATTGAACAGCATTAAAATACCTCCCATTAGATACAGCAGTTGAATACTTTAACAGTAAATTTCTAGCTATACTAAACACCTTGGCCCCTATAAGATACATTAGCTCTCTAAAACAAATTACTGTCCATGGCTCACAAAGGAAACCAAACAACTAGTAAAACAAAGAGACAAATGCTGGTACCAACATCAGGCCAACAAAACCAAAGCCTCCCTTGGTAGCTACCATCACTTAAGAAATATTTGCAAAAAGACATGTCAAAAGTGACAAAAAACAGTACTACTCAAGCATGCAGCACAAACATCAAAATAACCCACAAAAATTCTGGGGTACTATCAAACAATTTATACATCCAGGACGTACTTCCACCCCATCAACAAATATCCACAACTCAGAAGAAAGTATTGCATCCCAGTTTAACTCCTTTTTAATAAACTCTATACTCTCACTTCTAAAAAACAAAAGTAGTTCACAACAATTTGCTCATCCTGCAATCAATGACATCCCTGACACACTCTCCCTCCAACCCACCCAAATAGGTAAAATAAAGAAATTACTGAGCAAGCTAAAACCTACAACTCTTGCCGCCAACAAACTACCAAATAAATACCTCAGACTAGCAGGTGATGTAATCTGTTACCCAGTATCAATTCTGATTAATAGATCCATCTCTGAGCAGTATGAACCTAAAATTTGGAAAATCTCATACATAATTCCTCTCCACAAAGGGGACTCCTCAGTAGAACTCTCCAACTATAGACCACTATCCATACTATCCCCTCTTTCAAAAATTTTAGAAAAATGTGTCCACTCTCAATTAATGCTACATCTACTAATTAATAAGCTCCTTGCCAACTCTCAACACAGATTTCGCCCAGGCCATAATACCTCCACTGCCCTGCTTAACTTCACCAGTACTGTAAACCAACTAGAAAATAATGGCCAAATGGTCTCCTTAATATTTCTAGACATGTCAAAGGCATTTTACACAGTGTCCTATGAGCAGCTCATAAAAGAGCTGGCATCTCTTGGCATATCTAAAAATACCCTTTCGTGGTTTGAAAATTACCTCTCAGATTGCCAAGTAGTCAAGTGGCAAGATGATCTCTCTTCTCTGCTTCCTGTAACAGTACGTGTTCCACAAGGCTCAATACTGGGTTCACTACGCTTCTCAATCCTCACCAATAATCTCCACACTGCAACTAGCCTTGCTACCATCATACTAACATCCACTGTCAGCTGTGCTGCACCCTCACTACCACAACTACAAGAAGTTACCAAAAAATCTTTCATGGTCATCAAATCTTTCCTAAATGAATAACAGCTCATCCTAAACCCCAACAAAACCAAACTAATGTTATTCCACAACTATCATAAAAGAAATAACCTCAACCAGGACTTTAAAATCACCTTATCCAATCCTACACTAATTAAACCAATTTCAGAAACTAAGCTACTTGGTGTCACTATCGATGATGATTTAAAATTTGACAAACATATACCACTTGCAGTCAAAAAGGCCGACATTAAATTAGGTTGTATTTATAGAATTAAAGCTTACCTAACCAACTATTCCAGACAAGCAATTGCCAGGACCCATCTACTATCCTCCCTCTTCTGTGCCTCCCCTATACTCAGAAACCTCAGAAAACTGACTTAAGCAAACTAGAAACATGGTACCACAAGATAGCCATATTTGCTGCCAACCTGCCCCACAGAACCCATCACTGCCTTGCTCTGAAAAAACTCAAATGGCTAGAACTTCCTAACCTCTTATTCTTAAACCAGCTTACCCTAACCCACTCCATTGTATATCTACCTGACAAATGTCCAGCTATACACAACCTAATACAAATTAACCTCAAAAACAGGACCCTGAGATCCTCCAACAGACTACTATTAAAAGTTACAAAATCCAACAACAGCTTTGGAGACTCTCTTTATTCTAATAACGTCTCTAATACATGGAACGCCATCCCTCAGAATATACTAAACACAAGCAACCCAGCACAGTTCAAAAACCTGCTAAAGGTTCATCTCAGTGACAACTGGTTATGCATTTGCTCCTCACCAGGCTGAACTTACTTGACATTCCCTCGCCTCTGCCCACCCTCGTGCTCTTTTTCTGCTTACTTCATTGATGAATATATAACTTTCAACAAAATAATTGCAGGCTATTGTATGTTACTGGACAAACACTAATGAATAGTAATCTCATTGTATACTATGCTTTCTGTATGATCTGTATAATTCTTCTGATTTGTAAAATGTTGTCCTGTTATAGATTCATAGGTGTACCAGGCTAATGGCCATGGAGCCTTAACAAGCATAGCCCTAAAGAATTGCCCAGGCACCGTGCCACCCAATGTTAGTTCACAGTGCTCCTACCCAATAGGGTAACTGGAATGATACCTGGAGTGAACTTTCTGTTACCCATCCACTTGTCAAGATTTCTCTTGAAGAGGGCCAGTGAGGTGCTCTGCTTGACATGAATGGGAAGCTTATTCCAGAGTATGGGGAGTCTTTGGGAGATGAACCTGTCCCTCCAGCATGTTCTGTTAATTGTGGTAATGAGGTTGTAATCTCTAGAGCATGTGGTGCAGGGGATTGGGATCTCTTTAGGTGTAGCATTTCAAGTAGGGCTGAGTCAGACATGGCCTTGTAAGTCAAGCAGAGATCACCTCTAAGTAGACAATAAGAGACTAAGAACAGCTGAAGTTTCTTGAGTCTGTCCATGAAGGACATGTGTTTAAAGCCTAGAATCCTTTTTGTGAGGTACTTTTGTGGCCTGTCCAGCTGTTGTAGGTGTCTGGTCAGGTACATGCCAAACTGGGCGTTATATTCGATGATTGGTCTAATGAGGGATGAGTAGAGAGACCTCTTTCTTCCTGGATGAGAAACCTTTGGTTATAAGATGTGTCACGTAGAAGGACTTTCTGACCACAGTGGCAATGTGGTGGTCGAAGGTGAGGTGGCTGTCGACCTGGGTGCCCAGATCTCTTATGGCCCCTTCAGTGCTCAGTGGGCTCCCATCAACGTGGTAATTCATGGGAACTGAGTTTTTTCCAAAGGGGATGATAATGCATTTTTTGGCGATAAGCGTCAGACCATGGTTCCAACACCAGTCATTGGTCTCAGAGAGGCCTTTTTGTAGGATGTCTGCATCACTTGGGGAGTTGATAATGATTCCTAGCTTGCAGTCATCAGTGAACTTGGTCAGCCAAAGTCCTTCTGTGTTGGCCTAGACTTCTGAGAAGTAGATGCCAAACAGGAGATGGCCCAGGACCGAGCCCAGTGGGACTCCACTCGTGACTGGTCGACAGTCTGACTTGGAATCTGCAACTTTCACTCTGTGGGTCCTGTCTGTGAGCTAATTTGCAACCCACCTAGTGATGTAAGGATTGATGCCTAGTTTGGTGAGTTTATCAATGATACCCAAGTGGGGAACGGTATCAAAGGCCTTGGCCAGGTCAAGGAAGGCTGTATGCACTGCCTTATCCTCATCCACAGCCTTGGTGACTGCCTCAAAGAAGTCAACCAGGTTCAGCAAGTAGAATCTCCCTTTGACAAAGCCAAACTGTGTGGGGTCAAGAGTTCGGAGATTGCCTATATCTTTTTTAAGCAGGTCCATGATGATGTGCTCCATAGCTTTGCATACCAGACTCATCAGGCTAATGGGTTGATAGTTCCCAGGGTCTTTAGTTGCTCCCCCTTTATGGAGCAAGATGACTGTAGCAGTGCGCCATTCATTAGGGACATAGCCTGAGGTAAGGCTGTGATTGAACAGGGCACACAGATGTGGTGCCAGTTCATTTTGTAGCTCATGTAGGATGCAGCCAGGGATATAATCAGGCCCCATGGATGCTGTATGCTTGGCTTTGGACAATGCATCTTTTACCTGTGCCACAGAAATGGTGGGTACCAGGCTTTCTTCTGGTATTGTGATAGTGCCCTTGGGGTGGAGAGGGGTAAAGTTGGCACTGAATCTGTCAGCCAGCATGTTGGCTGTATCTGTTGGCTCAGTATAGGAGGTGCCATTGTGCAATATCTCAGAGCAAATCTGGGTATTGCCTTTAAGGTTTTTGATATAGCTATAGAAGGCTTTGTGGTTGTTTTGGTGTCAACCACAATTCTGCCTTCATAGCTGGCTTTAGAGGATTTGATAAGGGATCTCAGCTTTTTGTTGAGACTGATAAGGGAGGTTTTCCAGTCTTGTGACTTAATTTTTTTCTGCAACAGTTTCTTCCTTCTGTTGTAGAGTTTATTGATGGCTGGGGACCACCAAATTGGCTTCCTTTTTTGGAGGATAGTGTCTTAGTTCTATTTTGTATGGCAAGGTCCATGTATTTGTATATATACTTGTACAGTACATTGCTGTATGATTCGGCAGTCATGCAGTTATTTTCCATTGGCATGGGTGCCGAGAAGTTAGACACTTCTTTTTTTAGGAGCCCAAAGTCGGCTTTAGAGGAGTTTTTCAGGGTGGTCACCTTAGTAGGGGGTGTAGGTGAGATGGAGCTTTCCATGGTGATCAGTTTGTGGTCAGATTTAACCAGGAAGGAATTGACTATAGGTGTGGAGCAATGGTGTCCCATGTTGGTGATAACCAGGTCGAGGATGTTGGTTCCTCTAGTGGGGGTCAGAATGAGCTGGTCCAGGGCATTGGAATTGATAAATTCCAGAAAGCATTGGGCCTGTACATTGGTACCAGAATAGGTTTCCCAGTTGATGGAAGGGTAGTTGAAGTCACCCAGTATGAGAATATTGGGTTGGACCTTGATAGATTCCAGGGTGTTTAGGAACTTGGAGTGAGAGTCTAGGAACATGTTTGGGGTTCTGTAACAAGCTATGACTTGTATAGCTGTCTTAGCCAGTGTTAGTTGTACTCTCAGATGCAGGTGCTGGGCTACCAGTCTAGAGGTGTACGTATCCTTTAAGAATATGGAGACACCACCACCTTTGGAGCTTCTGGCCATATTCTGGGGCTGAAAGGTATGGAATGAGTTGTAGCCTGGGAGCACAGGGGTGCTTTCTGCCTCTTTAAACTAGGTCTCTGTTACAGCACAGATGTCAACATTCTCCATTTTGAGGAGAGCTATACTATGTGTTTTTTTATGTGGAGCTGTTCTCCCTGGGCCTCCACTGAAAATGGGTAACTAGTCCAGATGAACTTCCCTAGTAAATAAATGTTAAATAAATAAAAAAAAAATAAATAAATTATAAATATCCTCATTGGTAGGATGCCATGGCAAGAAGCACCCTCAAGGCTGCATAAATAACATCTCTCACCCTAATCCCAGCTGCAATTCCCAGATAAGAGAAGGAATTAGTTGTGTCCCATATGGAGGAGGTACAAAGGGTAAAAACCACATAGGAAAAAAAAGAAAACGTCATTGAAACTTTCATTAAAGCATGTTATAATCCCTAGCTGCCACTGCTAGTAAGGCTTATTTCTCAAAAATGATTCTTTTCATATGTTAGTTATAAATCCTTCATATTCTACAAAAATATATTTTATTTCTCCCACTACTTTTAATAGTACAGTAGCACAATGCACAGTCTCAGTGTGCTTCAGACATCCAGCAGTACAATGCTACACTGGAAGAGTGAAAGTCTAACTGTAGACTATGTAGATGGAGTAGAAAGGGAAAATAACCCAGACAGATAATACATTAATCAAAGCATATATTTATATAATTTCCATTTGCCTAATGTATGATAATGAATACATTATAGGTTCATAGGTTCAGAGGTGTGTACTAGGCTAATGGGCCTGGAGCCTTTACAAGCCTAGCCCATAGGATTACCCTGGCATCATGCCACTCAAGTTTAGTTCCTAGTGCCTCTGTTGAGTAGAGCCACTGGAGTGATCCCTTGCGTGAATTTTCTATTTCCCATCCACTCAGCAAGATTTCTCTTGAAGAGGGCCTGTGAGGTGCTCTGCTTGACATGTATGGGAAGTCTATTCCATAGCATGGGCAGTCTCCGGGTTATGAACCTGTCCCTCCAGCATGTTCTGTTGATTGTGGTAATGAGGTTGAGGTCTCTGGAGCATGTGATGCGGAGCAATTGGGATTTCTTTAGATGTAGTATTTCTAACAGAGCTGGGTCAGACATGGCTTTGTAAGTCAAGCAGAGCTCACCTCTAAGTAGGCGATATGAGACAGAGAATAGTTGGAGTTTTTTTAGTCTGTCCATATAGGACAAGTGTTTAAGGCCTAGGATCCTCTTTGTGAGGTACTTTTGGGGCCTCTCCAATTGTTGCAGGTGTCTAGTGAGGTACATGCCAAATGGGGCATTGTACTCAATGATTGGCCTAATGAGGTAAGAGTAGAGGGAGACAATGACGTCTTTCTTCCTGGATGCAAAACCCTTTGTAATGAGATGCGCCACATAAAAAGACTTTCTGACCACAGTGGCAATGTGGTGGTCAAAAGAGAGGTTGCTGTCAACCTGTGTTCCTAGATCTCTTATAATGCTTTCTGTGTTCAGTGGACTACCATCAGTGTGGTAATTCAAGGGAACTGGGTTTTTCCCAAAGGGGATGAAGACACATTTTTTGGCATTGATCTTAAGACTATGGTTCTGACACCAGTCATTGGTCTTACTGAGGCCTTTCTGCAGGATGCCAACATCAATTGGAGAGTTAATAATAGCTCCCAACTTGCAATCATCTGTGAACTTTGTCAGCCAGAGTCCCTTCGTGTTGGCCTGGATTTCAGAGAAGTAGATACCAAACAGGAGAGGTCCCAGGACTGAACCCAGTGGGACTCCACTCATGCTGGTCAGCTGTCTGTCTTGGAGTCAGCTACTTTCACACTGTGGGTTTTATCTGTGAGCCAGTTTGCAACCCACTTAGTGATATAGGGGTTGATGCCTAGCTTAGTAAGTTTTTCTATGATTCCTGAGTGGGGAATGGTATCAAAGGCCTTGGCCAGATCAAGGTAGGCTGTATGAACCACCTTACCTTCATCCATAGCTCTGGTAACTGACTCAAAGAAGTTGACCAAGTTGAGCAGGCATGATCTACCCTTCACAAAACCAAACTGTGTAGGATCCAGAGTTTGGAGATTCCCTATATCTTTGTTTATTAAGTCCATGATGATGCGTTCCATAGCTTTGCATATCAGACTCATCAGGCTAATGGGGCGATAGTTCTCAGGGTCTGTAATCACTCCTCCTTTGTGGAGAGAGATGACTGTAGCAGTGCACCATTTGGTAGGGATAAAGCCTGAGGTGAGGATGTGAATGAACAGGGCACACAGGTGAGGTGCCAGTTCACTCTGTAGTTCATGTAGAACACCAGCCAGGGATACTATCAGGTCCCATAGAAGCTGTATTATTGGCCTTGACAGTGCTGTTTTAACCTGTGCAGCAGTAATACTGGGTGCCTGGCAATCTACTGGTATTATGATTGGTCCTTTTGGGGGAGGACGGGGCAAAGTTACACTTAATCTTTCTGCCAGTATATTTGCAATACCTATTGGCTCGGTATAGGAGGTACCATTGTGCAGTAGCTCAGAGCAAATCTGTGTATTGCCATGGAGATTCTTTACATAAATATAGAAGGCCTTGTGGTTGTCTTTACTATCTGCTGCAATTCTGTTTTCATAGCTAGCTTTAGAGGATTTGATGAGGGATCTCAACCTTTTGTTGAGGCTGATAAGGGAGTTTTTCCAGTCTTGGGACTTCACCTTATTTCCCATCAGTTTCCTCCTTCTGTTGTAGAGTATGTTTATGGCGGGGGACCACCAGACTGGCTTCCTTTTTTTTTTTTGAGGAGAGCGTCTTAGTTCTATTGGGTATGGCGAGATCCATGCATTTGTGTACATGTTCGTGCAGTGCATTGGTGCATGATGTGGTGGTCATGCAACTATTCTCCATTTGCATGGGTGCTGTGAACTTAGCCACCTCAGTTTTTAGGAGCCCAAAGTTAGCTTTGGAGAAGTTTTTCATGGTGGTTACCTTTGTTGGGGGGGGCGGAGGGATGTGGGTTTCCAAGGTGATTAGCTTGTGATCAGATCTAACCAGGGAGGAGTTGACTATTGGTGTAGAGCAACAGTCACCCATGTTAGTAATGACCAGGTCAAGGATGTTGCTACCTCTAGTGAGGGTAAGAACCAGCTGGTCCAGGGCATTGGAATTAATGAATTCCAGAAAGTGTTGGGCAAGGGTATTGGTACATGCATAGTTTTCCCAGTTAATGGAAGAGTAGTTGAAGTCACCCAGTATGAGAGTGTTAATTTGGACCCTAATATTCTCCAGGGTGCTTTGGAATGTGGAGTGTAAATCTTGGGACATGGTTGGGGACCTATAGCAGGCTACAACTTGAATCTGTGTCTTACCCAATGTTAGTTGCACTTGAAGTATCTCAGATGCATTATGTTAGGCTACCAGTCTGGAGGTGCGTGCATCCTTTATAAATATGGAAACACCACCGCCTTTGGAGCTTCGGTCCAAGTTCTGGGGCCGAAAGGTGTGGAATGAGTTGTAGCCTGGTAGTGCAGGGGTGCTTTCTGCTGCCTTGAACCAGGTCTCTGTTACAGCACAAATGTCAATGCTCTCCATTTTAAGGAGTACTTCAAGCGAGTGCATTTTGAGATTTAGACTTCTAGCGCTGAGCAGCATGACCCTCAAATTGCATTTGTTTGTAGCTGTTACTGTGGTAATTTGGTCTATGGAACATGGCCTAAAAAAGGCACTATAGGGGTGGCAAGAGCATTGGCCAGTATCCGGAAGCCCAGGGGTGACAGATGCAGGCCATCTCTGGAAAAGCATCAAGGTATGTCAATCATGTCATCCCAGGCAGACAGATACTGGATCCCCTTAGAATGACACCAGAAACTTAGCCAATTGTTGAAATCAATCATTTTCTGATTGTACTGTGGTATCATTCTGGGTGATGGTAGGATGCTGCTCAGGGCTAGGGTCATACCCGACTGGGCTACATAATCCATTACTTAATAGTTTTTAATTAAATAAATAAAAGTGAGTCACGGGTGAAGGATAACCCATTAATCAAAACATATATGTATATATATTTCTCATTTGCCCACTCTATGGTGCTAAATATGTTACTTAATTACCCCTCAACAGATAAATAAATGGTTCCAAAATATACCCCATAAATGTCCTATATCCGATGGATGTAATTTACCCAAAATTAATCCAGATGACACCTCTGTTCATTATTCTTATACAACACATAATTAGCATATCACTTTCTACTGGTTTGTTCTCTTATATTTGGATAACTCCACTCATTATTCCACACCACAAATTAGTGTCTAAAACACATAACAGTTGCAAACCCATGTCAATCATTGATGCAATGTCTGTATTGTTAAATTAAAATGCAGACAGTATCTAATCAACATGATCACTATTAAACAGGCATGGATAGTATCTGAAAATGGCAGCAAAAATTTAAAAAAGAGCTACAACCCTAAGAGTAGTATTGTAGCATTCAGCAGTACCATATAGAGGCATGTGGAACCTGGCAACTTCAGTTAAAGCCATGTTCATAGCAACAGTAGACACCTTCAAAGTCTCACACAACCTATGCCCCAAAATGTCTTAGACCATACCTCCCTCACATTGTTTACTTACTGTCTTCAAAACTTCAAGTACCCTTTACAGAAAAAAAAGGTCTTCTCGTCAGAAACTGTAGCAAGTCGCTTGACACGGAGCAATGCAAAAAACAACTTGCTGCAGCTAAATCACTACATCAATAAATTCAGTGGTTTAGCTGTGGCCATTTATGCGGTAACAATGGCATTCATTTATGAAGCTGGTAAAGCACTACTGCATCATCTACAAAAGAAATGTCAGCACTGTATGTCCAGCTATTCCTGATTTTGCCTAATTTGTTTGCCCTGCCCCTTCATACCTCTCAACCTCTTAGATCAAGAAATCTGGACACAGCCATAAATAATGGAGGGACAAAGGACCAAAAATAGGGACATTTTTTTAAATATTGCTAAAAAGTTGATGGAATAAAAGATTTTGCATTAGCATGAATTTTCTGAAGGTTATGAAGGCTGAAAGTCAAATAAATGTCCGTCATTTTTTATGACTTCAACCCTCAATCATTTACCAGTGATTTGCCAGAAAACCACAATTTTATGGGAAACGAACCAAAAATATGAGGCAAAAATCTGGACATTCTGCGAAAATCTGTACAGTTGAGAGGTAATTTTGTTTGACTGCAGGGTAAATATCTGTGGATTGCAGTTAATTACACCATACTTTAGAGATATGTAGTTATTGCCTTTTTCTGAAAATACATGCTTATGTAAAACCTATCATTCTGTTTACTCATCAAGACATTAAATAAAGATCCCTGAACTTGCACAAACTCAACAAAAATGTTTAGGGGGACACCTCTCATGTCTTCTCCAGCTAGAAGTTAGATTATAAATGCATTTTTATTGAAACTGCAAAGTCGCTCGGTAATAATGTAAAATGCACTTGACTCAGGGACATCACTACAGCATGCATTTTATCTCTTCAGCCATGGTTCACTTAATGCCTTCAGAACGTAAGTACACCTTACAGAAACTGTAGCAAGTTGCTTGGTAGCAATGCAAAAGCAACTTGCCGCTGTTAAGTCACAACATGGAATAAATTCAGCAGTTGTCACCACAAATGCAATAACTACAGCATTCTTCTCCCTGCAGAAGATATGGAAATATCAGCAATGTAACTTTCAACTGGTCCCAATTTTGCCTCATATCTTCAGAGTTCCCCTCTCAAATTTGTTATTTCCAGGTAAATCACTGATGATTAGTTTCTAAGTTTTGTTAAGACTATGCATGTTGATGCAAAGCTTATTATTTTTTAAGAGAATTAGAGTAGTACTAAAAAATGTTCCTTGTTTTGGAATGCAATACAGTTACTTTGTCCCTAATTATTGAGCCAATAAGTTGATAGTTATGAACCGATCGGTACAGAACTTTACAGTTTATTTTTTATTTTATTTTACATTTGTTGACCGGGCTAGTACAGCTGGATATATGTCCATTGTCAACAGAGGCCCGGGGAGAAAAGCTCCTTGAAAACACAGTAAAATGCAGTGCTGTTAATGTTGCATTTTAGTACATGCACATATATGTGTGTGCGTGTGTATATATATATATATATATATATATATATATATATATATATGGATACTTATTATATGATAGAAACCTCATTTGACTGAGACCATAAGACTGAAATTTCAAAAAATTTCAAAGGACTGAAAAGTCACTTGACTGAAACCCATAACACTCAATTTCAACATATTAAATTTTAAACTGGACCATATAAAACCAGACTAGGCGGGGGTTTATGCCCCCCACCCCCCAACTATATATACTAACTTCAGGATCGCACTACAGTGAGGAAAAGGGCATAGCACTGGCAGCATGTAGACTACTGTAAGGTACGTTAAAGGTATATGCCTTTTTCCCCACTGCAGTGCAATCCTGGAGTTAGTATATATAGTTAGGCGGGTGTGGGGGGGTCATAGCCCCCCACCTAGTCTGGTTGTATATGGTCCAGTTTACAATATTTAGTATGTTGAAATTCAGTATTATGGGTTCTAGTCTTATGGGTTTCAGTCAAGTGACTTTTCAGTCTTTTGAAACTTCAGTCTTATGGTTTCAGACAAATGCGTTTCAGTCAAATGAGGTTTCTATCATATGATAGGGATCCATATATAGACGTATATGTATATATATATATATATATGTACATATATATATATATATATATATATATATGTGTGTGTGTGTATATATATATATATATATATATATATATATATATATATACACACACACACACACACACACACACACACACACACACACACACACACACACACACACACACACACAAGTATGATTTGTTAGGGCATATATTTTTAACATTTTAGAAGTATGATTTGATTCAATGTTTTCATAAATGTTTTATATTACAGTAAGACAGTGACAGCACAAATGTACATAAATGACTGCCGGCATTACTGCTGAAATGTTGAAGTGCTTGCATAGCCGGCTTTAGGCACCAGCACACCCTGCGGTTGCTGGGGCCCCCTGGTCCTGGATGGGCCCCAACCA
Source organism: Protopterus annectens (assembly GCF_019279795.1). Lineage (NCBI taxonomy): Eukaryota > Metazoa > Chordata > Ceratodontiformes > Protopteridae > Protopterus > Protopterus annectens. Next base: position 1,180,976,802 of record NC_056746.1, on the reverse strand, counting down.
CAGCACGTTATCTTATCTTGATATTTTGTAACATGTCTGTTAAACCAACAAAAGCTAGTATAGCAATCTTGTATGCTTAATAAATGGGGGGGGGGGGGTAATAATAACTCTTATTTTTATCTCCTTCAAAAGTCAAAGATCTTTAGTTATAGTTAGTCTCCTTCAAAAGTCAAAGATCTTTAGTTATAGTGTTTTGTCAAGTAACAGGCTTCACAATTCCATTAAATGTTTTACCACTGACATAATGCCCCTGGTTTAGTTAAACCCTGCTGGTGGACATCCTCTCCACTAAAACTAACAACATAGCTAGCTATAGAGGTACCTACAATACCTGTGGCTGCGGGGGGGGGGGGGGGGCTTAATCATCCCTGACTGTGTGGGGGCCCCACAAAAGGTGCTGTTGGCTGGGGAAAAAATGTAATTAATTTTTGCTTGTACTGTTTAATCTGAACTGGGCTGTGTTACGACCCTGTTAGGATAAAGCTGATAATAAACATGAATAAGGTTAGAACTAGAGAGAGAGATCAGCAGCCCGAGTGACTGATTTCAGTGTCCACCATAGAGTTTCAGAAGAGCTAATGCTTCTGCTCTTCAGGGATGAATTCTCTTTCAGGAAGTTTACTAAATGCTGCCATAACACCAGATACTGTAAATCTCAATGTCTTTACTGAAGAATTCTGCTCAGCGCCAAAAATAATAGCAGAATAAAGGCTCAAAATGAGGATCACATTTTAAATATTGCTCTAATTCACTTAAAAGTTACTAGAATAGCACATTTTGCATCAACATGCATTTTTTGGACAATAAGTATAAAACTATGATGTCTGGATTTATTGACTGTAATCTTAAATGATTTGCCTACAAATAAAACTTTTTTTTTTATTTTTTTATGAAGGACAGAGCAAAATTATGAGGCAAAATCAAGGAATATCTATAAAATCAGGGACAGTGACAGGTATTCATTTACTCCTCAATGAGATAAATTGACTTACTCCTGCTGTTTGATAACTGCTAAACAGCAGTCACTGATCTGGTGTGGCAGTACCAGTGTTGCACAGTGTATTGTTACTTGCTGAAATAAGTACAAAACTAGTATTGCTGTGACTTATGTATGAGTGTGTGTCTGTATAAAAAAAAAATCACTGATTTGTATCAGTGCACGCATCCAATAATGCCGGACACACACACATTTTTCTGCTGGGTATCAGTAAAAAATGCAGCTAAGTAATTATGTTTTAAAAGTAAGGCATAAAATATATCACAGAACATTCAGACAGATCTTCTAGGAATCTGGTGGCCCCACTCCCCAGACTGTATAAATGGATAAAGAGTGGGTCCCTTATTCATCCTTGACTGTGTGGTGGCCCCACAAAAGCTGTTTATGGTTAGGCAAAAATGAGATTAAAAATGATTTAATTTTCTCATTATGCTCTTTAACCTGAACAGGGCTGTGATATGACCTTGTTAGGATAAAACTGATAATGGCCTCTGCTATCAACCACACCTTCCTCACAATCACACATCAGGTATGTATACAGGTGTCTACCTTTGGGGGTTAGGGGTGAGGAGTGAGGAGGCATGCTATGTATATGTATTGCAGCAATCACTTCAAATACATGACTGTAGCCATTTGAACCATCCCAGTCTAACACCAGAGGGATGCATAGGCAATGACTGTTTTTTGAGGGGGATTAGAGAGGCAGGCAGTATTCCAAGACAGGATCTGTGTATCCTCACAACAAACTGGCTTGTTAGTTTATTGTGAACTAGGATTTTGTCAGCTTTGAACATTAAGCCTTGGGCATAATTTATCTATTCATCGAAAGAAAAAAGTAAGACTGCAATTCTTTTTCTTACTCATGAATTTTGTTTAGGTTACTGCTGGATTAAAGTTTTGGGAAATGCTTTAAAATACATTCTAGAGCATCTATAACCCCAATGGCTTCTGGGAGAGTGGCTTAACTGAGTTATTTATTAAATGGTTAGCACTGTGCTGCCTTGCAAGGAAAATTAAAGCTGAACAGCAACACTGCATTTCTTTCTTTAATCATCATTTTTTTCAAGCCATGATTGGATGAAAACATTGTGCAAATAGGAAAAAAAAAAAAGACCTAAAAGCATTAAAACAGTAGGCAGTGCCCTAGGGCACCATTTCACCTAAGTCCAGCAGTGTACAGAGTTGTAATGTATCCTTGTTGCATCTAAATGATGACATAACTGTGAAATGTCCTTTGGTGGAGAGGGCCAAAAATACTGTGTACATAAGTGTGTGTTGTTAAGAGCATTGTAGCTAGCTCAGAGTGTGTGTGTACTACCTACTCTAAAGTTTACAACAAGGCTAAAGGATGGAAAAAGTCTGGTAGTGACAAGGTGATACTTTGACAAGAAGTGCTCAGGGGCCCCTGAACTTGACATTTGCTGGAAGCCCCCAAAATGCTAACACCAGCCCTGAGTGTTTGGTGTGGTGATGTCCCTGTATCGCGTTGCACTAAACTTATTATTGACAAACAACATAATTTTTATTCCAACTAACATAATTTGGATCATATTTAAAGAACTGGTGATGGATAAGGGGTGTGTATCATGACATCACAATGTGGGAGATATCACACAGTCAGACAGAGAGCAGGAAGCTCCGGAATTAAAAAGAACGAATTTGCACAAAAAGAAGCACGAAAGTGCAGATTCAGTGACACGTGTACCTATAACACCACCAAATGTATGCACTGGTATATAAAAAAAAAAAAAACAAAAGAACAGAAGTGTGCTAAAAGCTACATCTTTTGCACTGTAAATAACCCGTAACAGTTGGGTAGATCGCAAAGGCTGTTGGAATAGGATTTTTTTGTTTTGTTTCCGGTTCACTCTCTTGGCTTTGGTTAGGAGGCAATGCGGTGTGCTGTAAACTTTTTAAAATAGTGGATTTTCTTTCAACGAGGAGTTACAGTTTGAGCATAAAGCAAACTAAATTGTCCTGGGCTTTTCCAAGTTTATCACATTTAATTCACCAGGTGCCAGATTTAATGTTCATAGGTAAGCTGTATGACTGTAAACTCCCGTAGTGATAAAGTTGTTTTTTTAATTCCCCATTTTTGGAGGCAAAGCTTACATAGCACTCACCTGTCTATATGTGTTCCTTGTATGTTTGGTCTGCTCCTAAAAAATGGTTTCTAGAAAATCATTGAGTATTGAAATCACTAACTAATGTCAGACGTTTGAGTTTTAGACTACATATCCTGCAGAAAATGCATGCCAATGCAAAACGCATTATTGTAGCAGTTTTCCAGGTTTATAAGAACAATATTTAAAATGTGCCCCTATTTGTGGTTCTTTGTCGCCTCATTATTTTTACCTGCGTCTATATTTCTTGTGTTAAAAGGATGATAGGTAGGAAACATAGTAGTATGATCTGGGAGCTCCTGCAAAGACACAGTTGTAGTACTCAGTATGACATAGCCGTGTGTATTTTTTAATACGTAGTTTTCTTTCCAAAAGGTGAACTAGCCTGTTTGCAGCGAAAGAGCTGATAATACTTTTGCAGTAAAATGCTGAGTAAAAGCAGTAAGTGTGCATTTGTAGTACGAGCCTACGAGTCTTAGCCTTGCAGTTTCAGCTGTCATGTTGATAGGGAGTGGAGCAGTTTTCCGATTTTAAAACCTGTACAATTAATGAGCAACATTCTTCCGTCTCGCTTACAAAGATCTGTTTGCCCGCTTGCTTGAATGCTTTCTCCTAATATTTACATATTATTTACCTGTCGTTAAGCCAGGGGATGGTAACACATTTTCCTCGTGCGTTTTTGCAGTTAGATGTTGTATTTTACCTTTAAATAAAAGTCCATGTTCTTATCAGCCAGTTTCCGTTGCCTGCATACATTACTGAATTAATCCCTCTTTAATATATTGCTCAGCCATTCATTGTCCGCTGCATGTGCGGCTGCAGATTGCTCAGTTAAAAGGAATGTTGTCATCACTCCAACATCTTTAAAAGCGATTCCTTTAATATTTCCATGCTGGATTTTTCACAGCCTGTTGCAACTATTTCTTTTTGTGGGGTGGGGAGTCGTTGAATTGCATCTTTCTGATTATATTTTTACTTACAAAGATGAATCAACTGTCCCTGTACTATTTGATGTTTTTCTATCCAGGAATACATATGATTATTGTTTGTTACTACATTTTAACTTTTGTTTCATATGACGTTTGGACTATTTTGTGTTGTGCTTTTGTACCACTCTCTCTGGCTGAGAATATGAATAAGCACTATGGCCGAGACTCCTACCATTTTACCGGTTTGGAACCATACAAAATGGTTCAAATTTATGCACCCAGTGCTCACACATTAATCAATTAAACTACCCTAACTGCAAAAATCAATTAACTAAAACTGGGTGTATAAATTTGACCATTTTGTTTGTGTAAGTTATTCCTAGAAGGCAAAAGGCCGAGGTACTAGAATAATAAAATGGAAAAGCTACTTCCTTATTTATGGTGGTTTGAATAGTTGATTTCCTCCTTTTGGTGTTTTTTCTCCAGCAGGTCCTATTTTTTACAGGACAAGTTAAGGTCCCTGGAGCAGGTGACCCACGTCCCATTTGACTTGCAGATGTGCAGCATTTCCATTAGGTATGGATTCGAGATTGCTCTGTAGCACAAGTTCCTCTAAGTAGTCTGTACACTACTGGGTACAGTGATAGTGACTTCAGTTTCTGTGTATGACGTGCTGGAGTCCCTGAATTTTCTTGGTTAGAAATCTCTGAGATCTCTCAAGTTGCTGCAGGTGCCTGGTAACGTACATAACAAAGGGAGCATTGTGCTAAATTATTGGCTTGATGAGGGTCTAGTACAGAAGGAGTTGCATCCTCTTGCGCTCTTGAGGTAATGCCTTTACTAATGAGGTGTGCGATGTAGAATGCCTTCCTTACCACAGTAGACATATGGTGGTCAAAGTTTGGCTGCAGTTAGCTTGTGTTCCCAAGTCTCTCACTACTGATTGTTACTTGGGGTATTATTATTTATATGATAGTGTGCAGGGATATCGTTTTTACTGAAGGGGATAATGATAGATTTTTAGCATTGAGTTTGAGTTCATGGCTTTGGCACCAGTCATTGGTTTGTGCAAGTCCCTTTTTTTGAATTATGTTGACATTGTTTGGGGATTCAGTGTTTGCATCTAATTTGCAGTCATTAGCAAACTTGGCCACAGCCCCTCTGTTTTGGCCTGAACTTCTGAGAAGTATACTCCAAACAATAGGGAGCCCAGCACTGACCCCTGTGGAATCTCGCTGGTGACAGGTCTGCTGGTTGAAGTAAAGTCCCTAACTTTGACTGAGTGTGATCTGTTGGTGAGCCAGTTAGCGACCCACCTGACGACATAAGGGCTGATATTCAAATGGGATAGTTTATCAATGATGCCCGAATGAGGGATTGTGCTGAAGGCCTTGGCTAAGTCTCTGGTGATGTTTTTGAAGAAGTCCACCAGGCTTAACAGGCATAACCTGCCTTTGACAAAACCAAACTGTATCGGATGAAGGGTTTGGAGATCACCTGTATTCGTATTTACAAGGTCAATGATGATTCAGGGTTTTAGAGATAAGGCTGGTTAAGCTTATGGGTCTGTATTTCCCAGGGTCTGTTGCTGTACCCCCATTATGAAGGGAGATGACTGTTGCTGTTTTCCATTCAGCAAGGATAAAGTCCGTACTCAGGCCGTGATTGAAGAGAATACCTAATGGAGTTGCTAACTCATGTTTTACCACAAACTTGAAAAACAAAATGACAAATCAAAAAATCCACAGAGCCAAGGGCAAGGCTGGTATACAAGTTCCAAAAAGTTTAATTCACTTCCGTATCCACCAAGAACAATGCTACTACATGTGTACTAAAAACAAAAAAAACAAGCACTTTCGTCACCTACTATTTGGAGAAGTTATCAAGGTATAAGACTAACCCAAAAAATTAGTTTAAATATCCCCAGCCCACATTGCCAACCAATCAGGAACCAATTGAGTAGAGATATTAAAGTGGCATTACCCCCCCCCCCCCTTATTTTAAAAACATATTCTAGAAGACCACTAATTCATTTAAAGGCATACAGTTAGAAATCCCACAGCGTGTCATACATATACAAAAATATATAAATATAAAAATATATGTATGAATATAATAAATAATTAAAAATAATAAACCAATAAATCCTTTAAAATAGTCTCAAACATTTCATCTTGCAAGTGCTTTTAGTTTCAGGAAGCATGTAATTGAAAAACTATCATTAATCCCTTTCCACTGTGTTGCATTCATTCTTAATTGCTATAATGCCTCCTTTTTTTTCTAATTGTAATGGCCAAGGGCCACCTCTGGGATCAAGTTCAAGGGTGTCTATTACAGTAAAATTAAAATTATATTGTGGAAAATCTTTGCAGTGTTTAGCCAAAGCGTTAGTGTCCTCATTCAACCTTATGTCCCTTAGGTGTTCATAGATACGGCATCTAAATTTCCTTTCCGTTTTCCCTATATAGAAAACAGGACATGCTGTACAGCATGCACAATAAACCACTCTTTCCATTTGACATGAATATCACTTCTTTAGGTATATAGGCACCCCATTAATCCTAAAGGAAGCCCCTTCCATAATGTAACTACAATATTTACATGCTCCACATTTAACCATTTAGCCCATTCTATGGTTGTTGGACTTAAATTCCAAAATGCTCTTCAAACATAGGCCTTTTTATATACTATAGTGGGTTAAAATCCACAACTGTCCAGATATCATTGCATGCAGTCACGATTACCCATTTTTTTTGTAGAATATCTGCTACCTGCCTACTTTGAATATTGAAGTTGGATACAAATAAATGCTTTCTTCTTTATTAAATTTTGTTGAGCGCTTTCATCTAAACAAATATGATTCTGATGAAATCTATATTTGTTTAGATGAAAGCGCTCAACAAAATTTAATAAAGAAGAAAGCATTTATTTGTATCCAACTTCAGTGTTTTGCATCTCGAATCCACCACAGAGAAACAGCAATTTGGTCTGTTCTTTACATAATTGTGGACTGTTTCTCCTTTTCGTTTCTTTACTTTGAATATTGTAAGTAGTAATAAAAGCAGAATGAAAATTCTCACGTTTAGTTTCATTTAGTTGAACAGGGGCTACATTAGACCTGAAATTCACATTCACCAACTGTGTCTCAAGAGAATCGGGACCCAGTGTACCACTAAGCAAGGTTTCCCCATTTTTCACAAAATTGCTTTAAAGTGACCCCTTCCTCTGTTGTTGATGACCTCCAACATCACCTCATTCACCAGAATGAAAGGATATTCTTTTCAAGAACATATTTTTCAAAAACTCACATTCAGTTAAGAATGTGTCAAAACAATAAACCATACGAGCTGCCCTCACAAATTGCCCCTATTCATACACGTATTTTTATATTTATATATTTTTGTATATGTATGACGCACGCTGTGGGATTTCTAACTGTACGCCTTTAAATTAATTAGTGGTCTTTATAGAATATGTTTTTAAAATAAGTGGGGTATTGCCACCTTAATATCTCTAATCAGTTGGTTCCTGATTGGTGGACAATGTGGGCTGGGGGATATATTTAGTACATCTGTAGTGGCATTGTTCTTGTTTTCTGTTTCACACGGTAAGAATAGCGGGCTCCAGGTCCGACTCTAAACCAGTCACAAGTGGTGTCCCGCAAGGCTCGGTCCTGGGACCCCTACTGCTCGGCATATACTTCTCAGAAGTACAGGCAAACACAGGAGGACTATGGCTAACCAAGTTCGCCGATGACTGCAAACTGGGAGCCATAATTGACTCTCCGGCTGATATGGACATCCTCCAAAAGGGCCTTACTGAGATGGACACCTGGTGTCAAAATCATGGCCTCAAGCTAAATGCCAAAAAATGCATAGTCATCCCATTTGGGAAAAACAAAACACCCACGAATTACCACATGGGTGGCAGCCCCCTTAATACAGAAGATGTAATAAGAGATCTGGGGACCCAGGTAGATAGTAATTTCTCCTTTGACCATCATATTGCCAAAGTAGTTAGGAAATCCTTCTATGTGGCCCATCTAATTACTAAAGGGTTCGCATCTAGAAACAAAGAGGTTATAGTGCCCCTCTACTCGTCACTCGTTAGGCCCATCATAGAGTACAATGCCCCATTTGGGTGGGATGTACCTCACAAGATGCTTCCAACAGCTGGAAAAGACCACAAAAGTACCTCACCAAGAGGATTACTGGCCTCAAACATATGTCCTATGCAGCCTGACTGAAAAAACTCCAGCTGTACTCAGTGGCATATCGCTTACTGCCTGACTTACAAAACCATGTCCAACTCGGAATTGATGGACATGCTCCACCTAAAGAAATCCAAGTCACTGTGAGCCACACGCTCTAGTGAGCTAAACCTCGCCACAGCAATAAATAGAACATGCTGGAGGGATAGATTCCTGTCACAGAGACTCCCCCATGCTTTGGAACAAAATTCCAAATTGCATCAGGCAGAGCCCCTCACTAACACTCTTCAAGAGAAAACTTGACTAGTGGATGGGTAACAAAAAATACACCCCTGGGATCACTTCATTGGCTCTGCTTGACAGAGAATCAATTAATCAATTGGGTGATGAAAGCTGACACGCTCTGGCTAGGCTTATAAATGCCCTCTGGCAGATAGCCTAGTACCTACCTATGAACCTGCAGTGGCATTATTCTTGGTGGATACAGAAGTGAATTAAACTTTTTGGAACTTGTATACCAGCCTTGCCTTTGGCTCTGTGGATTTTTGGATTTGTCTTTTTGTTTTTCAAGTTTGTGGTGGTGCTATGGCTTTGGAGCCTCTGGGACAAGGCTTGGATTCATCACAGCAATTGCTTTTCTCTCAGTCTTTCGGATCAACAGTGGAGAATTTGATTAACCAACTGGAGCGTATATCTCAGACTTGATCGAATGGAGCAAGCCTGCATGTTGTTGTCATCTGTTAGTGGGCAGGACAGGAACCAGGAAGTACATGTGGCAGATGGGAGTGAGCGGCGTTCTGTTCAGCATTTTTTCAGTAATGTTGAAATTAACTCAACCGAGAATCAGCAAATTAACCATAATGGGAATTCCCGGCATGTTGGGGACATTAATGGCCGATTGAGTACGAACGCCCAGATTCATGATAACAATAATGTGCTTAATTCGGCAGGTAGTAACGAAAATGGGAATGTAACGCATGGAGGAGTGTCTACATCACATTGCCCCTTTGTTGTGAGCGAATGGTTAGAAAATAACCCTAGACTAACCGAAGGGGAAAGTAATTCAACTTACTTAGATAATTTGCAAAGACTGGATGTTTTATTGTTTAAAAAATTAAAAAACTGCAACTGGATAACACTTATTTCAAGGAATGCCTGAAATTAAGGTTGGTGCCCAAGGGGTTATGCATGTGGCGTTTTCCCACTGGACTGGTCCCCAATTCGGATTTGCATAAAGAGTTGTTGGAAATGGTTGACAGACATGGCTCTGAATATATGGAGCTAGTCGTCAAACATGATGATGTTTTCATTAATAGTCTTCTGAAAGAAGCAATAGACCTAAACAAAAAAAAATTGTAGAAGATACAGCTCATGGTACTAATGTTTTTGACTACAACCGGAATTTTAGGAGCATTGAACATCAAATGGAGACCATTAGAAATAGGAAACTGAAGAAAATAGAAAGAGATAAGGCACAATATAAGAAGAATACTGCCTATCCTGAACCTCTGAAATCACAAACTTGGGAGAGTGGCTATAACCTCAATGAAGCAACTATTGTCAACAACAATGAAGAGTTTTTTTAGACCATGAAGAATACCCACCCCTGAGGAGGTCCGAAAAGGATCAGGGACAGATGCAACAGGGAATTTCATGGACAAGGAAACCATCTGGGGGAACGGGCTGAGGGGGGTCAGATCCCTCAGCAGAGAGGCAACTTGAGAAGAGGTTATCTGGGTCGGAATCAATAATTGAAGACAACAGAAGTAATTTATGTACGATATTGAAAAACTCGAAGGGGGACTTTAATGTGTATAATTTTTCTTCTTTGAACTTGAATATTACTGACTGTGATTTTCTGTCTAAGGGTATAACTTTTGTAGCAGTGAGGGGTTGTGATGTAACCAATACCCTTATTGACTTGAAATATTTTGTGAGGAAAATTAACTGGAATATTCGTTTTCATTCTGTTGAATATGTGTGTAACCCTCTACATATTTCGAGCACGTTCAACCCACCCTTCTCCCTACAATTGTTTGAGAAGGTCTGTGAAATTGACATAAGGAACCTTCTAACAACCCAGGGTACTTTGAACTTGAGTAGGGATGAGCTAAAAGATTTTGCCAAATTAAAGCAAAGTAGGGATGTTAAATTTATTAAACCAGATAAGGGTGGAGGTTTGGTTGTAATGAATTGTGAAGATTACAGTTCCAGAATGAAAATAATTGCTGAGTAGTGATGCTTACAGGAAAATATCACTAAATGAATTAAATGATGCATACAGAAGACTAAGAAGTGAACTAAATGATTTATTTATTGAGGGGTCAATCTCCATAGATGAATTTAACTTTGTTGATGTCCCATCCTTAAATTCCAACCATTTTCGGATTGCCTAAAATGCACACAAGTTTATTTGACCCTCCCATGCGACCAGTTGTTGATGTCAGGGGCTCTATAATATACCCACTGGCCAAATTCTTGGATATTAAGCTGAAACCACTATTGGCGGATTAAATCAATTTGTCTAGAGACTCTTGGGATTTTTTGTATAGGATTAATAACCTTACCTTTTCTGAGACAGGATTTTTTATTACCTTTGACGTAAGAGATTTATATACAGTGATACCCCATAAAACGGGCTTGGAATGTGTTTGTGAATATTTGTTGGATTAAGGTATCCCTCAACCATTTTTAATACATACGAACAATTGTTCGATTTGGTTTTGAGAAACAACTGTATCTGTTTTGAAAACTATTCTATCCAAACAGAGGGGGTGGACATGGGTTCACCCTGTGGTGGACTATAATTGCTAACACGGTTATGTTACAATGGGAGAAAAAGTTTTTGTTCAATTCATTATTTTTTGACCATTGTAAGATGTACATACACTTTCTGGATGATCTTTTTTTATTTTTTGGGAATATAACCAAGGGATGATCTCCAATATCAATAATTCATCCACCTTTTTAAAGTTTATACATTGTATCAATTTGAATGAGATAGCATATGAATGAGATAGCATATTTGGATGTCAAGTTAACCAAGGACTACCATTCAGGTAAATTTACATCTAAAATACATCGGAAGGAAAAATAGCTTTTTGCATTATACTAGCTGCCACCCCTACAAACAGAAGAAGGCAGTAGTGAAGGGGCAATTTTTGAGGGCAGCTCGTATGGTTTCTTGTTTTGACACATTCTTAACTGAATGTGAGTTTTTGAAAAATATGTTCTTGAAAAGAGAATATCTTTAATTGTAGTGAATGAGGTGATGTTGGAGGTCATCAACAAAAGAGAGAGGGGTCACTTTAAAGCAATTTTGTGCAAAAATGGGGAAACCTTGCTTAGTGGTACATTGGGTCTTGATTCTCTTGAGACACAGTTGGTGAATGTGAATTTGAGGTCTAATGTAGCCCCTGTTCAACTAAATGAGACTAAACGTGAGAATTTTCATTCTGCTTTTATTACTACTTACAATATTCAAAGTAGACAGGTAGCAGATATTCTACAAAAAATGGGTAATTATGACTGCATGCAATGATATCCGGACGGTTGTGGATTTTAAACCCACTATAGTATATAAAAAAGGCCTATGTTTGAAGAACATTTTGGAATTTAAGTCTAACAATCATAGAATGGGCTACATGGTTAAATGTGGAGCATGTAACTATTGTAGTTACATTATGGAAGAGGCTTTCTTTATGATTAATGGGGTGCCTATATACCTAAAGAAGCGATGTTCATGTCAAACGGAAAGAGTAGTTTATTGTGCATGCTGTAGAGCATGTCCTGTTTTCTATATAGGGAAAACAGGAAATGTAGATGCCGTATTTATGAACACCAAAGGAACATAAGGTTGAATAAGGACACTTAACGCTTTGGCTAAACACTGCAACGAATTTCCACAACATAATTTTAATTTTACTGTAATAGACACCCTTGAACTTGATCCCAGAGGTGGCCCTTGGCCATTACAATTCGAAAAAAAAGGAGGCATTATAGCAATTAGAACGAATGCAACACAGTGGCCAGGGATTAATGATAGTTTTTCAATTACTGCTTCCTGAAACTGAAAGCACTTGCAAGATGACATGTTTGAGACTATTTTAAAGGATTTATTGGTTTTATTATTTTTAATTCTTTATTATATTTATACATGTAATTTTATATTTATATATTTTTGTATATGTATGACACACTGTGGGATTTCTAACTGTATGCCTTTAAATGAATTAGTGGTCTTATAGAATATGTTTTTAAATTAAGGGGGGGTATTGCCACTTTAATCAAGTGGTTCCTGATTGGTGGACAATGTGGGCTGGGGATATTTAAACACATTTTTTGGGGTTAATCTTATACCTTGATAAAGTCTCTGAATAGTCGGAGGTGAAATCGCTTGTTTTCTTTGTTTTTAGTACACCTGTAAGTGGCATTATTCTTGTTTTCTTTGTTGTTGGTACACCTGTAGTGGCATTCTTCTTGGTGGATACAGAAGTGAATTCAAGGTTTTGGAACTTGTATACCAACTCATGTTTTAGACCATTTAAAATGCAACCTGGGATGCCGTCCGGTCCCATAGATGCTGTGCTTTTGGCCTTGGAGAGAGCATTAATGACTTGCTCTTTGGAGATGCAAGGTGGGGGAGACGTAGAGGGAATGCTTTGTGGAATGTTTGGAGGGGACAGGGATGAAATTTCACCAAACCTGTCAGCTAAGGTTGCTATTTTCACAGGATCAGTGTGTGTGATACAGTTCCACAGCTAGTTCAGCACACATCTGAGTCCTACGTTTAGGTTATGGATATAGCTGAAAAATGTCTTATGGTATGCAATTTCTTGTATACTCCATTGATGTATATCCTTTTTGGGTAAATCTTACTGTGGTCCCCCACCCCAACACAGTTACAAACCCACTTTATCCCTGCAGCATGTGTTCTCTGAATGCTTTTTCTTTTGTTTGGGAGTGGCTTCATGTACAGGTCTGTTGTTGTCCTGACCAAAGTTTCCTTTCCCAGCATTAATGTTTACCTTTTTGAGGCTGTTAGAAGTGACAAAAAGTGTCCGCCTTGTTTTGGTTAGATTGGTATGTACTTTTGCAGCAGATCAGTTCGTCAGATTGAAAATATCACTTTATACCAATTAGTTACTGAGTTATTGTGATTTGCTTGATCTCTACAAAGTCATAAGCACTTAGCAACTTGTATGTCAAGTAAGGATATATGTCCAGTTTGTCTCTCTGTGTGTTCACTTGTGACATTGCTACTTTGAAAGGAAGGGTGATTAACATAAAGTTTTTTTTTTTTTTTTTTTTTTTTTTAAGCTGCTTTCTCAACAGATCATTGACTATATTTTCTAATCTAAACTTCATTGGTAGATAGTGAAGTATAATTTTGAATTAATATATGGTGTTTCTCATTTGTCACATCAGACAACCAAGCATACATCTAAACACTAGTTATGTTTGACTAGATTCCAGTCCTGAATTTTCAGGTATGTGTTCCATGGTCTGCTAAAATGGAAACATGAGTTTTAATCCTCCATTTAGCCTGAATGAACTTGTGCAGTTTCATCTTACAGCTCGCTATCACTGTGATACTTTGTTCTCTTGTACTGTTTCTTTTGGCTTTTGGGAGATGTTTTGTGTATACGTGCGTACGTGCGCGCATGTTTTTTTTTTTTTTTTCTTCCCATTTATCCTTTCCATCTTACACATTATGTTTGCTTTTCTTCTAAGCCCATGCAATTTGGAGAAATCAAGTCTGTATTGAGGATAGTTTCCCTTTTTATTTGGCAGGTACTGAGGTACCCAAAGTTGGGTCAATAGATAGAACTTCAAAACAAAGATGGAAGGAGGAGTGGATGTCATGGAAGCTTAAGAGAACGGTGGTAGATGCTTGAGCACTAGATGGAAGGGAATGAACACAGAATATAGTGAAAGAACAAGCCTACTTGGGACATGGCTGATGAATAGCGTTATCTTGCAGTGCACGAGTTCTGGGAAGACCTGTAGTCATTGATGCATGAGGGATGGGGAAGTTATTGATAAGACTAGAGATATTTCTAATTGACAAGCAGCTGAGAATTGGAAGTGCCATGGGGCAGCATGGATGGGGAGTGGTGAGTTGCATCTTCTTTTTTCGGCTGCTCCCATTGGGGGTCGCCACAGCGGATCATCTGTTTCCATTTCTTCCTGTCCACTGCATCGTGCTCTGTCACACCAACCACCTGCATGTCCTCTCTCACCGCATCCATAAACCTTATCTTAGACCTTCCTCTCTTCCAGTTACCTGGCAGCTTCATCCTTAGCATCTTTTTCCCAATATACTCTGCATCCCTTCTCAGCACATGTCCAAACCAACATAATCTTGCCTGTCTGGCTTTGTCTCTAAACCTTCTAACCTGGGCTGACCCTCTAATATACTTATTCCTAATCCTGTTCACCCTTGTCACACCTAGTGCAAATCTTTACATCTTTAACTCTGCCACATCCAGCTCTGACTCCTGCCTTTTTGTCAATGCCACTGTCTCAAACCCATATAACATAGCTTGTCCCACTGCCCTCTTGTAGACCTTCCCTTTCACTCTTACTGGTACTCCTCTGTCACAAATCACTTCTGACACTCTTCTCCACCCACTCCATCATGCCTGTACTGTCATCTTCACCTCTCTTCCACACTCACCATTACTCTGAACTGTTGATCCCAAGTATTTATACTCATCCACCTTCACCAGCTCTACTCCCTGCATCCTCACCATTCCTCTATATGGGAGGGCATTACCTGTGAGGTTGCAGAGGAGGAGGAAGTTAATCCCACAAAGGAGGGGAAGGACAAGGAGTAGAACTTCAAGTAAGTAGCCATTTGATTAAGGAAAAGGGTTGGGGGGTAGACCAGTTCAGTGTTAGACTGTAGATGTGTCAGAGAAAAACATGGGGTGAGAGGAGGAGGAGGGTTATGGAGGCTCTGAATCTGTGAAGGCAGACTGGAAAATCATGAGCTCCAAGTCTGAAAGAAAGTAGTGCTTAGTTGTTGCCTTTAACTGTTTGAAACTCTTTCTGTAGCAGGAAAGAGAGAGTTTTGACTATACTCCTAACCAGGGCAAAAAAGGTGGCTGAGATACTCGGATGATTGCATTGTTGGCCATTAATAATCATATTACTCTGTGGTTTATGTTGGGTGGAATGATAAACAAAGAAAACATGCAAGATAATGTAGCATTTCAGGGAAGTGGATTATACAGGGTGGGGAAGAAGGTCAAAGGTGGGTTGAGGACTGGAGACAAATTGGAGGGGGGGGGGGTGAGCAAGCTATGGCAATATTCCAGAAACAGAATACCTGGACTTTGGAAGGTATTTCAAGAACAGTCATTAAGGAACAAAAAAATAGAAAGTCAAACTGTCTGCGTAGGAATGGGAGGTTCATGCTTAGTGCATGGAGAGGACATACAGGTGGTGGACGGATGTGAAGATGAGGAGGAGATGGCGGTACAAGCAGAAAGTGATTGAGGTTTTGCTGCCTTTACTTTCTCTAACAAGAGTGGACAGAAAAGGTCAGTGAGAGAAACACAGAATTTTTTAAGAATGTTGCTGAATTATGGGATGGAAGAATAGGCTTGGCTTGGCTGACTGGGACGGTGAGAAAAATGGGAACAAGAGAGAGCGAGTGTCGTCCCCCCACCCCACCCCTCACAGGTATTCAAAAAGGAAATGGAAAGTGGATGGCAGGTTGGAAAAAGTAGTGGATGACATTGGGATGGAGATGGGGCACCTGGAATAAGAACAGGCTCTACCAAGGAAGTATAAGGCACAGGGACGAAATAGTCAGCCTCCCTGAGTTGTCGTGAGCCTGGCTATTGTGCTAGCAGTTTGCCTTACTGAACTCTTAACAGATCATGGTCCACCAAAAAAATGCTAGAAAACTGGAAGATGAAATGAGCTGGTAACCCTTCTACAAGGTGAGAAGCAAGAAGAATTTACAGAATTAGAGGCTGGTTATCCTAGCAGCAGTTTCATGGAAAGTAATGAAGAGAGTCTAGTGGTAATCTCAGATTGCTGTCCTATAGGATAACAGCCTTCAAAACTGTAACTGACACTGGTTCAGTGCCAGAAGAAGCTTCCATTTGATACCGGATCCAGAATGTGGTAATGGAATTTCAGCAGAATACCTGAATTTGACTATGCCTTTTGACTCATCTCTACATATGTGGCAGTTTTGAGTACTGCACAGGGTGATATGGGACTTTGACTGAGGGTCTGGGTTGCGTTATAGTGAAACTGAGGGGATGAAAGGCAGAGTAAAGGATCAGACTAGTGCAGTACCTCTTGGTTCTTATTTCTTGTGCATGTGTGTGTACATTTTAATATGTAGCAGAGGAACTAACACCTTGTTGGATGTACAGGAAAGCGCAACAATGGAGGTTGTTAGAGTCTGGTAAAGGACTTTGAAAGACTGTCCAAGTGGGTAATAAGATGTCAGTTGTGGTTCTGTGCAGACATGCTGCATTTAAGCCGTAACAACTTTTGTATGAAATATTATTTGGAGGTAATAGAAGTGTGTGTGACAGAATGGGGAACATGTCCCAGATGTTTCTCGTATATGGATTGAACTTCCAGGAGTATAGTGAGAAGGATGTCAGCACTGAGCAAAATGCTGGAGTGTATCTAGAAGAAGATGAACTCTAGAAGCAAAGAAATACTGCACTGGGCTTTTGCTAAGCCGTGGCTTGAAGCAGAGGTAATTCTCCAATCCTGCTGGGCCCTTATTTGAGTCGCATCTTGATTTCTTTATGTAGGTAGGAAGGTTGTATAAGGAAGGAGTCCTCATGCTGCTGAAAGGAGTCCAGAGGAAAGTCGCATACATGTGATGGAGGGGTAAAGGGTACGACCTGAGAGAATGAAGTTGTGACTGTTCTCTCTGGACATCAAAAAGATGGGAAGCATAATACATTTGGGAGTTAAGGGCTCACCCTCACTAGGAAGGAGTGTGTGTGTGTGTGTGTGGGGGGGGGGGGCACAAGCAGCAGATTGTAAGAACTTGCTGTTTCGTAACTCTGCAAAAGTTCTGCACATTGAGGGTTTTGGATCCATGAATGGAAGTTTTTTAGATGGTTGAGGGATACTGTTGAAGCATTCATGATTGCTTGGTGCACGTAGCAAAAGAGAAAGGGATATTTCTTTATTGATATTTGATTAATGGGAAAGTCCGAATGGGTAGGTGCCCATTTTCAGCTAAGGCACAGGGGAGAAAGCTTCAAAGTATTAAAGAAATATTTTAAGAACAATAATTTTGCAACCTTCAAATTTAATATAAAAATCAACTACAGTGTAAATAACTATACCAAGTTAGACATAGTGTGACAATGTTGGTTGAAAATAGATGCAACTTGTATGAGGATTTAATGTTTGGAAAGCTTTTTAGCTAGTTTAGAGAAATTTAAACATGTCAAGATGTTCCCTAGCAGATGCTAGTAAATTATTTTTGCTTCATTTAGATATCTTTGTGTATCATTTGGGAGTGATGTGTATCTGTTAAACTCTATTCAATCATTTTGGTTTTGTCAGCATTAATAGTTCTGCCTTGGTTAGAGCTGTTTATTTTGTTGCAAGAGGGTGTTTCTATGGTATAGATATCCTGCCCCACTGTGATACAGTTTTAGAATGTGAGAAGTTATCCCTTAGTGATTGGGGTCATTGCCATGTAACACAGGATTCTAGAAAACATTTGTTATGGATTGAGGTAGTGTTCTTTCCAATCCACATCATCACAGCATTGTGATAAGTTTCTTTCTGGCCCTCTCAACTGTCCCGACTTTCGTAGCATGTCCAGATTCTTGCCTCATTTTTGGTCTGTTCCACATAAAATTCATGGTTCTCTGGCAAATCACTGGGGATGGAAGTCACTAATTAATGACGTACATTCCGAGTTTTAGACCATATCCTTCGGAAAATGCATGCCAACACCAATCCTGTTAGTCGAGAAACATTCTACAAGCAATATTTAAAATCTGTCCCTGCTTTTGGGTCTTGTCCCTTCATTATTATTTTAGGTTTTGTCTATATTTCTTGCTCTGAGAGATTGAGAGGTATGCTGGCCATTACATAAGTACATAAGTAGGCTGCCCTTCTGTTTCCCCAGAGTCATCAAAACTGCTGCTGGCAGGGGGGGGGGGGGGTTAGGAAACTACCTGACCACAGTCCCCTTTTGCTAGACCTCGCAGTACACAGTGATGACAGCCATATCTTCCCTGGATTCCCCAGTGTAAAAAGTTAGTTTGTTTGTGTCTTTCGGCTTTTCCCGGTTAGGGGTCGCCACAGCGGACCTCCGGTCCGCTAATGATTGGCAGTAGAGTTTAACGTGCTGGCTTGCAGGGCCTAACGCACAACCTTCAACGAAGGAACGCCCATTCACGTATGTCGTCACATAGAAGACGCTCTAACTGAGAATCAAACGAGCAACGTCTAACTGTGAGGCGACAACGCTACCGCAGCACCACCACCGCAGTCCCAGTGTAAAACGTTAGTAGATGTGAAAAATTTTCTTCCACTATGACTCGAGTTACAGCGAGGCGAGGAACCAACATGCTGAGCACAACTTGTTGGGAAGTCACCCACAATGAAAACATTAAATGTAAGTTTTTTTTTTTTTTTGCAGGGGGGGTAAGACCCCCTAAATTTCTTATGTGGACTCCCCCCCCCCCCCAAAAAAAAAAAACAGTGCTGTGGTTTCACACCAGCACAAATAAAATGTAAATCTTTAAAAACAATTGAATCACGTCTGGTGCATTCCTAGGAAAAACACCAGCAGTGAATGTTTATGAAAAACTGATTGGAGATTTTGTGTCAGCGAGTTGAACTTGAGCAGCAGAATATCATCCAGTTTGCCCTTAATGAGCTGTAGGGAGCTTGAGTTTTCTTTGACCATTTCTGCTTCAGGCTTCAAAATCTTATAAGTTGGCTAGAGAAATTAAATGATCACAGAGCAGTGGTGTGGTTCTGTCATTTGGTCCTTGTGTGGTCCATTACTTACTCAGTTACCCTTCTGTGTCTCTTTAGAGTTGTTGGATGTCACTGTACTTCATACATTTTCTGATATTTTTTTTTTTTTTTTTTTTTTTTCCTGATGGCCTTTGATAGAATAATTGAATTGGTGACTTGCGAGAGTAGTGTAGTAGTTAATTGTGCTGTGTACCCTCACTAGTGATATGTTAATATATATATTTTTGACCAACTTGTATCTTAAGTAGGCAGTAGTAATCCAGTAAATGCAATATTCCTAGAGTTCAGCATGGATGCTGTGTCATGTAGAAGACTGTTTGGCTAGACTGGGTAAGGCCATATTCATTGGGATAGGTATGGGATAGTCTGCAAAGAGGGAGTTAGCAGTGGGACTATTGAGTCTTTAGTAGTACCTTCTGTGTACAAGATCTTTTAACCTTACATCCAGATCATATGGGTGGTGAGACAAGCCTGTTTTGCAGAATATACAAAAGTTGTATGGGTGGGGCTGGTGTGGCCTTAATGAAAACTTGTCAAAGCAGCTAATGGAATGAGCTTGACTGTATTAAGTTAGAGAAACAGTGGAACTGTATACCTTTAGATAGAAAAATATTAAAGCGAATGTAAAAAAAAAAACACAGGGGTTAAAGTAGTTTTGCTGTTTGTAATAAGAACACATAGGGATCAAAAAATAAGAAGGCTGAAGTTAAAATAGTTTTAGCTACTAAGAGCACAGCCTCTCTCTCTGTCTGTCTGTCGGTCTCTCTCTCTGTCTCTCTGTCTCTCTGTCTCTGTCTGTCTTTCTGTCTCTGTCTGTCTCTCTGTCTCTCTCTGTCTGTCTCTCTCTCTCTGTCTCTCTCTCTGTCTGTCTGTG
>NC_056746.1:1180952893-1180956177 GCF_019279795.1 Protopterus annectens | reverse complement strand
AGGGGAAGTTTTCTTGAATTTCTCTGAGAAGAGGAATGAAGGTCAGCAGGACTAAGACAGAATATGTGTGTGTGTGTGAATGAGATGGAGGATAGAGGAATGGTGAGGATGCAAGGAGTAGAGGTGGCAAAGGTGGAGGAGTTTATTTGGGATCAATAGTTCAGAGTAATGGTGAGTGTGGAAGAGAGATGAAGAAGAGAGTACAGGCAGAATGGTGTGGGTGGAGAAGAGTGTCAGGCGTGATTTGTGACATACGAGTACCAATAAGAGTGAAAGGGAAGGTCTACAAGAGGATAGTGAGACCAACTATGTTATATGGGTTGGAGACAGTGGCAATGACAAAAAGGCAGGAGTTAGAGCTGGATGTGGCAGAGTTAAAGATGTTAAGATTTGCACTGGGTGTGACAAGGGTGGACAGAATTAGGAATAAGTATATTAGAGGGTCAGCCCAGGTTGGAAGGTTTGGAGACAAAGCTAGAGAGGCAAGATTACGTTGTTTTGGACATGTGCTGAGGAGGGATGCTGAGTATATTGGGAAAAAGATGCTAAGGATGAAGCTACCAGGTAACAGGAAAAGAGGAAGGCCTAAGATCAGGTTTATGGATGTGGTGAGAGAGGACATGCAGGTGTTTGGTGTGATAGAGCAAGATACAAAGGACAGGAAGAAATGGAAACATATGATCTGCTGTGGCGACCCGTAATGGGAACAGCCGAAAGAAGATGATGATGACAAAGATACTTTTATGTAAATACTTGATTTTATAAGTATTTACAAGTATTTTGCACTAGGTTTTTAACAGGAAAAAAGATGCTTTTTTACTTATGTCCATTAGATATGTATTTTAACAGTGTCTATTTAGTATTTATATTTGTTTACAATTTTAAAATGTTTGATATTTTATACATTACATTTTATACTCAAGTTATTCATTCAGGTATTTTCTCTTAAGCAAGGCTGTATATATGTTATGAACTAGGGGTGTGGTTTAGTTGAGTTTAGAGGTGTGGTTTGTGATGTCACTACACATGCACTTTAGGTTACAAGAGTTAAAAAGCTTTTGGGACATTTTTTATTTGTCTGATGAAGTTCCTAGCTTGTTTCAGGGACGAACGAGCAAACCTTTTACTGCTGTATAAATAAAGTGGATTTATCGCTTCTTCTTTGTGGAGTCCTTTGGCTTGCATTTGCTTTTCTGTGGATTATTGGTTTGTTACTGCTTTTTTGGTTTTGGTCTCTCACTCGCTCTCTGTCTGTCTGTCTCTCTCTCTCTCTCTCTCTCTTGCTTGAGCTCTCTCTTTGATAAATGTGAGATTCTTTTTTGTATTAAGAGGTCAGTTCCATGATGTTTGCTGCTTAGGACAGTAATTGCCATTACGAGTAAGAACAATAGTGTCACTGCTTTTATTTGAGCACCTCAGTATTTTTTTAACATCCTAGGAGTAATTTTAATAGTTGATATGCCTCCACATTTCTTTTCTAGATGATTCTGTCTGGTCTTGATGCCAATGAGGCACCAGATTTGGTACATTACAACGAATAAGGAGCTGTGTTGCAGTTTTGGATGTATTTGGTAAGTAGTTGTATGAGTATGTTAAGATCAGAAAATCTGTTTATATTTATGTTGGTTGTAAGTGAGTAATCAATGTTGTTATCTGGGATGTCATTCCTTATCGCTTGTTATGAATTATGATTCTGGAGTTGTAGCAGACTTTGCATCTAATTTTTAGTATACATTTTGGGGAAAATAAGCATAAAGGCAAGCAGGACTATTGAACACTGGTCTCTTTTAGTGGAGGAATAGCAGCAGTAATGTTCTTGCATGTTGCTCATATGGTGAGACCTGGGTTGTTATAGTATATTTCTTCTGTCTTTAAAAAGGGGAGTTGGCAATGAAATTGAAACATTTTGAAAAGTTTCGAACCTAGAGCAGTCTCTCTCATCAGATTGGAAAGGTAGATCTTTTTCATGGTTATATGGGCACTTTGGGGATGACATAATTCAGTTATAAAGAATAGTTATCAGTTATTTTTTAACTGTTTGAGGCAGAGATGTAAAAGCCTACTAAACTAGGCTGATGTTGACTGAATCTGAAAAAGCATCAGTGTTAGTAAATGGAGGATGAACAGCCTCACAAAAGGGGTGATGCCGGTCTTGAATGGTTAAATATCTGGAGTCTTGTCTAAAATGTAAAAGTATATAATTTTTATGAGATGTGAATTTGTAATGGACAGGAAGGTGTGTGTGTGTGTGTGTGTGTGTGTGTGTGTGTGTGTGTGTGTTTTTTTTTTTTTAACTTGATACACCTTGTGTCTATGTATGATTGCAGAAGCATCTTGAATGTATACCAAATGTAGTTGAAGATTCTTAGTTTTGTGAGATGTAATACTAAAGAATGTCAATTAGCTGCAATGTAAGATTTTTTTTTTTTTGTAACCATTTGAAATATGGGGACTCGTTAGACAGAGTCCTGAATTGCGGAGACTGAATGGCTGAAAGATTGGACTTGTAAAGTCTGAGATGCCATTTCTTGGAATATTTCCTTTTCTCCGAGGTATGGCAATCCTTGGAGTTGGTATATATAAGTTTGGGGGAGTGTTGGGGAGGGTGCAGAGGTGGGGGGGGGGGGCTTGCTTCATGCTGTAAAAATAGGTTTTAAGAAGATCATCAATTTTCGAGTTTCGCTCTTCTCCTGGTTTTCAGTCCCCCCCCCCCCCCCCCCAGCTTTTTGGCACTGTGCGTTTCGAGTGCTGACATTTCAATAGAGAGCAGTTTGTGTTTTTTTATTCTCTTGCTCCATGTCTATGGAAGGGAAAATGACCTGTTAGTGATGTTGCCAAGCGTCTGTTTTGTGGCTGTGAAAGACAAACAGGGTGTCTGGGTGTTAATTCAGTTTTACTACCCCTAACTGTGGTGTGTATGTGCACACCCCTGTTTATATCACAAAAAACTGGCATTTTAAGAAAAGAGACCACAATAAATAATTTCAAAACATTTCCCACCTTTAATGTGACCTATAAACCTGTACAATTTCAATTGAGAAACAAACAAGTTTGTTAGGGGAAAAATATAAAAAATAAAAAAATGTACAATAAGCTGGTTGTATAAGTGTGCACACCCTTAAATTAAAATTTTGTTGAAGCACCTTTTAATTTAATTACAGCATTCAGTCTTGTTGGGTAGGATTCTATCAGCATGGCACATCTTGACTTGGCAATATTTGCCCACTCTTCCTTGCAAAAGTGCTCCAAATCTGTCAGATTGAGAGGGCATCTCTTGTGCACAG
>NC_056746.1:1180835393-1180947893 GCF_019279795.1 Protopterus annectens | reverse complement strand
TGCAGCTGAACAAGTGGCAAAATATACTTTCCAATGTGGTTATGATTCACTGGAGGCCTCTTGCAGGGCCGCTGTAACAGGTTCTGTTATTAGAAGGCATGCTTGGTTGAAGGAACAGACTCTGCTGATCATGTTAAAGTTAAATTATTGGATGCTCCATTACAGCATGATACTTTGTTTGGTGTTAAGGCAGAAGAGGTGTTGAAGTAAATGGAGGATAAAGCTAAATCTATGCAGACAGTGAAGGATTTCTTACAGGTGCAGCCACCCAGATTTAGCAGGAACTGGCCTTCTAAGAATTGGTCCTTTCCCGTGTCAGACAGGCCACAAAGAGGCAGATACAGACTCCCTAGAGGCAGACAACAGCCCCAGGGCTCTTACAGGCCCAAACAATGGGGTGCTTCTACCTCCAAAAACGGAGAAGTCAAATCACAGCCATGTAGGAAACAGTCCCAATGACTTCCCTCTGCCAAGCACTTGTCTTTTGGCAGCACCCTTAGGGGGGAAGCTAGCACTTTTTTTTTCACAAAAATTGGCACACGATCACCCAGGAAAAATGGGTCCTAAATATAGTCTCTCAGGGCTACAGGTTCCACTTTTACACACTTCCAAAGGCAAAAGGTATGCCAGACCTGCCACACAATCAATTGGCAGAGGCACAAAAACAAGTTTCATCTCTCATGGACATGAGGACATTTCAGCCAGTGCCACAACAAGAGCAGGGACAAGGATTTTACTCAAAACTTTTCTTAGTACCAAGGAAGGACAAAGCATGGAGACCAATTCTGTACCTGTCTATTCTAAATACTTTTCTGGACGTTCCAAAATTCAAAATGTTGACTCTACAACAGCTTCTGCCCATGCTGGGCAAGAAGGCTTGGCTTGTAACTTTGGACCTCAAAGAGGCATACCTGCATGTCCCAATCGGACAGTCTTGCAGAAGATACCCCAGATTCATAGCTGTCTCAATGCATTACCAATGCTCTACACTGCCCTTTGGCTTATCTACTGCGCCCAGGGTCTTCACGAAATGCCTGGCACCAGTAATTGCATTTTGCAGACAAAGAGGAATTCAAATATATCCCTACCTGGACAACTGCCTTATTCAAGCAGAGACCAAAGACATTCTACTAAAGCATCTGACTTTTGTAAAAAGATTACTAATTTGCCTAGGGTACACAGTAAACGAAAATAAATTAAAATTAGTACCCTCTCAAGAGATAATATTCCTGGGTGCAAGCTTAAGTACAACTGCCCAGATGGCTTATGTCACGCCAGACAAACAAAGGCAACTGACTTCAAAAGCATGGCAACAAAGTCCCAGGTATCTGCAAGAAAAATTCTACAGGCTCTGGGCTACATGGCCTCCTGCATTCTGCTAATTCCATATGCAAGACTGCATATGAAGAAACTACAATGGTATCTAAAAAGTGTTTGGACTCCACATTGCCACAGCCTGGAATCATTAATTTCACTCATTCCCTGCCTGCAACAGGAGTTTCGATGGGCACAGGCCTGTGACCACAAGGGACAGCCATTCACTTTACCCACAGCCAGGCAAACACTAACAACAGATGCGTCAGATTATGCCTGGGGGGCCCACGTGGCAGGAAAATATATTCAGGGCACATGGCTCCCAAGCCAAAGGCATCTTCACATCAATCAAAAAGAGATGCTAGCTGTACAAAATGCCCTGACAGCCTTCAAGGATCTTCAACATCCAGGACAGCTGCTGATAAAGACGGACAACACCACAGTTATGTGGTACTTAAACAAGCAGGGGGGCACACATTCCTACCCCTCTGCAGGCAAGTCATGATTTTGTGGAACATAACTTTGACCTACCAAGTACACCTGCAAGCACAATTCCTGCCAGGAAAAACAAATGCTCTGGCAGACGAACTAAGCAGAACCTCATGGATCCTCTCTAGTTTCCACACTTCAGTATGATAAGGAAATGGGGATGCCCAGACATAGATCTTTTTGCCTCCTCTCACAACTGTCAACTTCAGAGAGTCTGCACAAGGACTTATCACAAACAAGCATGGAAAGTGGATGCCTTGTCATTCAGCTGGAACAACCTTACAGTATATGCCTTTCCTCCACTGCCTCTCCTCCCCAAGGTACTCCTAAAGGTCAGACAAGAGAAGCCACAGATGATACTAATTGCCCCAGATTGGCCATGCCAGCACTGGTACCCAATCCTAAGGAGCTTGTCCCAAGGTCCAGCCTGGACATTGCCTCAAATTCTTCATTTACTGACCCAACAAAACAATCTGATCCTGCACAGTAAATCTAGCTGCATGGCGGATAGTGTAACCATTCAGAATACACCTCTCTAAAGCGGTTATGGATGTTATTTTGGAGGCCAGGGGAGGCCCAGCACCAGAAAATCTTATGCAGAAAAATGGAAGAGATTCTGTGCTTGGAACCAGGCACAAGGAATTGACACACTTGTCCCAAATTTACCTCAGATTTTACAATATCTAACTGAGATGCTGGACAAAGACCTATCCTTCTCATCAATTAAGATCCATGCCTCTGCCATTTCAGCTCATTACAATGCAGACCCACGTATTTTTTCACGTCCATTGCTTAGGCAGTTCCTCAGGGGGGCCAAAAATATAAGACCTCCAAGGAGAGCACCAATACCTGCATGGGACCTCAATTTTGTCTTGGAAAAACTCACACAGCCACCTTTCGAGCCAGCCAATACAG
Organism: Protopterus annectens; assembly: GCF_019279795.1. Lineage (NCBI taxonomy): Eukaryota > Metazoa > Chordata > Ceratodontiformes > Protopteridae > Protopterus > Protopterus annectens. Next base: position 1,180,945,175 of record NC_056746.1, on the reverse strand, counting down.
CTGAGATAAAATTCATATCATGGAAAACAGCTCTGCTCCTAGCAATAACTTCAGCAAGAAGAGTCTGAGTTACAGGCATTAATGGCTGTGGAACCTTTTATCTTCTATCCGGACAGGGTTTCTCTAAGGACAAACCCAACATTTATGCCTAAGGTGGTGTCCAGTGTGGCTCTTAACCAAACCATTCATTTGCCTACTTTTTTCCCAAACCCACAGAATAAAGGGGAGAGACTTCTGCATTCTTTGGACATACACAGACAACTACGCTTCTACTTGGGTAAAACTAAAGCTTTCGGAAAAACTGAGCAACTTTTAGTGGCATATGCTGCAGGATCACAAGGAAAGGCTATCTCAAAGCAGACTATTTCAAAATGGATAGGACACTGCATTCGTTTCTGCTATTCACAACATGGCAAGTCAGTGCCTAAGGGCATTAGAGCACATTCTACCAGGGGCAGCAGCCAACTCAGCAGCCTTCCTCAGAGTAGTACCAACAAAGGATATTTTGGAGGCTGCAACTTGGACTTCAGTGCACACTTTTACTAAGCACTACCACTTACCTCTTTACTCTAAATCCAGAGCAGGCTTTGCCACTGCAGTTCTGCAGGGCCTTATAGCCACTCCTAATTGTATTTAGACACAGCCGCCCAACCTCAGCTTTGTGATTCAACCCAAGTGTAATGACTGCAACAGTGAAACACGATGAACATATTACAGTTGTGTACCTACCATAAATGTAGATGTTTGAGTGTATTCACTGTTGCAGTCCATGTTACCCACCCACCATCCCTCTTTCTTTGCTGGGACTTATCTGTACTTCTCTAGCCTATACAACCTATGTGGTGTATTTGCTTGTAGATGAAGGTATTGTTTATTTTAGTGCATGCTTTTATAAGCAATGTTTTTTAGCCTACCCTTTTGGGGGCACCTGACATCTGGGGCAAGAAAAACTGAAGAAAATGGCGTCGGCTGCATCTTTTATACCCCTGGCACACTGACGTCAAGGAAGAGGCAACAGCAACCGACGCCGGACCAGGACTTGGAATTCAGGCCGACTGCGGGTAGCCTGCCAGCAGGATAACCCAAGTGTAATGACTGCAACACTGAATACACTCGAACATCTACATTTATGGTAGGTACACGACTGTACGTTTTTCCAGTCGGGCTGCATAGGACATATGTTTGAGGCCAGTAATCCTTTTGGGGAGGTACTTTTGTGGTCTTTCCAGCTGTTGGAAGTGTCTTGTGAGGTACATCCTAAATGGGGCATTGTACTCTATGATGGGTCTGATGAGTGATGAGTAGAGGGGCACTATAACCTCTTTATTTCTAGATGCGAACCCTTTAGTAATTAGATGGGCTACATAGAAGGATTTCCCAACTACTTTGGCAATATGATTGTCAAAGGAGAGATTACTATCTACCTGGGTCCCCAGATCTCTTATTACCTCTTCTGTATTAAGGGGCTGCCACCTATGTGGTAATTCATGGATGTTTTGTTTTTCCCAAATGGGATGACTATGCATTTTTTGGCATTTAGCTTGAGACCATGACTTTGACACCAGGTGTCTGTCTCAGTAAGGCCCTTTTGGAGAATGCCCGTGTCAGCCGGAGAGTCAGTTATGGCTCCCAGTTTGCAGTCATCGGTGAACTTGGTTAGCCATAGTCCTCCTATGTTTGCCTGTACTTCTGAGAAGTATATGCCGAACAGTAGGGGTCCCCGGACCGAGCCTTGTGGGACACCACTTGTTACTGGTTTAGAGTTGGACCTAGAGCCAGTTATTCTTACCGTGTGAGTTCTGTCTGTAAGCCAGTTGACAACCCATCTCGTGACGTAGGGGTTTTATGTTCAGGCTGGTGAGTTTTTCTAGTATTCCCGAGTGAGGAATGGTGTCAAAAGCATTGGCGAGGTCAAGGTAGGCTGTGTGAAGTACCTTCCCCTCCTCTATGGCCTTGGTGACTGTCTCGAAGAAGTCAACCAGGTTTAGTAGGCATGATCTGCCCTTAACAAAGCCAAACTGGGTCGGGTCAAGTGTTTGGAGGTTCCCAGTGTCTTTGTTAATGAGTTCAATGATGACTCACTCCATAGCCTTGCAGACCAGGCTAGTCAGGCTTATGGGGTGATAGTTACCAGGGTCAGGTGTGGCCCCTCCTTTGTGTAGTGAAATAACCATTGCTGTGCACCATTCTATGGGCATGTAGGCTGTGGGGAGGCAGAGGTTGAGCAGTGTGTTTAGTTAGTTCGTTCTGTAGTTCATGCAAGATGCAGCCTGGGACGCCATCTGGCCCCGTTGACTCTGTGCTTTTTGGCTTTTGAAAGGGCTGTTTTCACCTGTGCGTCTGTGATTTCCGGGACACTGCACTTTTCCAGTATTGTTGTGCGCCATTTTGGGGGTGAGGGGAGTGAAGTTTGCACTGAATCTGTCTGCCAGGATGTTGGCGATATCAGTGGGTTCAGTATATTTTGTGCTGTTTTGCACTAGCTCGGAGCATATCTGCGAGTTGCCACTTAGATTCTTCACATAGCTAAAGAAGGCTTTGTGGTTATCTTTCGAATCCTTGGCTATTTTTCTTTAGAAGTTAGCCTTGGAGGATTCTATGAGGGAACTTAGTTTCTTACTGATACTGATCAGGGATGTCTTTCCTTCTTGGGATTTGCCTTTTTTTCTGAACTAGTTTCCTCCTTCTATTATATAGCCTGTTTACGGCAGGGGTCCACCAGACTGGGTTTCCTTCTCTTAGGGGAGTGAGTCTTGGTTTTACTAGGGATGGCATGATCCATGCATCCTTGTAGGTGCTCAGAGTGCATTTATAAAGGTTCCTGCATCTTGGACACTGTTATCCTTTACATGGGGGCTGTGAAACTTACCACCTCCGTCTTAAGTAAGGTGAAGTTTGCTATAGAAAAGTTTTTCACTGTGGTTTCCTTGGTTGGAGGTGGTGGTGTGGTGTGGACATCCAGAGTGATTAGTTTATGGTCTGATCTAACCAGTGACTGGTTGACCTCCAGTGTGGAACACCTGTCGCCCATGTTGGTGATGACCAGGTCCAATATATTTTCGCCTCTGGTAGGGGAGTTTACCAGCTGATTCAGGGCATTTGAGTTGATGAATTCCACGAAGCGCTGGTCCTGGGAGTTTGTACTTTAGTAGTTTTCTCCGTTAACAGTAGGGTAATTGAAATTGCTCAGTATCAGGGTGTTCGGTAGGACCTTCATGTTTTCCACTGTCTCCAGAAAGGTGGAGTGGTGGTCCTGGGTCATGGAGGGTGATCTGTAGCAGGACAAAATTTGCATTGCAGATTTGCCTTATGTTAGTTGCACATGGATGATCTCGGAGGTGGTATGTTGCGCCACTAACTTGGAGGTGTAGGTATCCTTGAATATGGATACACCCCCTCCTTTTGCTTTTCGGTCCATGTTCTGTGGCCGAAATGTGTGGTATGAGTTGTAGCCCGGTAGTGCTGGGGTGCTCTGTGGAGCCTTGAACCAGGTTTCAATTACTGCACAGATGTCGACGTTCTCCATACTGAGGAGTGCTTCGAGCGCGTACAATTTGAGATTTAAACTCCTGGGGTTGATTAGCATAGCCCTCATTTTTTATTTGTGCTGTTTACGGAGGTGGGTTTGACTTTTAAGCCTTGCCTAGAAAAGGCACTGTGGGGTAGCAAGAGCCTTGGCCAATATTCGAAAGCCTAGGGGTGACTGGTGCAAACAGTCTCTTGCGAAGCAACAAGGCTTGTCGAGCATGTCGTCCCAGGCTGACAGGCACTGGATCCCCTTTGAATGACACCAGAAGCTTAGCCAATTGTTGAAATTGATCATTTTTTTCTTTATACTGCGGTATCATTCTTGGTGAGGGCAGGATGCTATTCAGGATCAGGGTCATACCCGCCTGGGCTACATGATCAGAGAGCTCTTCCATGTCTCTCTTCATGTTGTCCAGGGAGGTACGTCTTGGGTCATTCACACCAACATGAACAATGACAGAGTCATATTTGTACTTGTTCTGGAGTGACCTGAGTGCTTGTGTTATGTGGCAGATTCTGGCTCCCGACAGGCAGCTAACAGTAGTCTTCTCCTTGTCCATCCTAGTGAGTGGGACGTCAGTGTGCCTGACTATAGAGTTTCCTATTACTAGTGTGTTAGGTATGTTATTTCGCCTTAAGGGCTGTGATTGTGCGGCACACTGATTTTGTGTGTTGTCTGGTTAGTGACGGAAGATGCAGGTTTTTTGGGTGTCTGTTTTGGAGGTCTCATGCTTTTGCAGGTTTTTATTTAGAGCCTCCGAGTATGATTTTGTGTATTTATGTGTAGTTTTTGCCAGTGCTGGTTTAGAATGTCTATGTGAGGCTGGAGGTGTGGTACAAGTGTTAACCTTCTCCTCATAACTGCCTGTTCCAGTCTTGGGTGGAGAGACCTTGGCCTCCAATTTAGCTGTGTAATTGCATCTTTCGCATATGTTAATGTTTTGTAGTAGGAGGAGAGGGTTGTCTGTGTACATCTGACAGTTGTAACATTGCCTCAGGATACCCAGGTTCACCAGCTGGACTGGAGAGTATACCTGAAATTGCCCTTTGCTCATGCCTGAATAGTAGGGTGAGCTGTTTAGTTGCTTGGTTGGTGAGGGGTGAATAATGAGCTGTGCCCTGCTGGGCAATCAAGTGTCAGGGTATATTAGTGCTTTCTATTAGGTCTGAGCAAGTGCTGGACTCTGTAGGATGCTTTTTAAGTGCTTAGGTTGAGAGTTAGACTACTTTCAAGGGAAAAACTGAAGAGGAGACTTGGTGGAGCCGGGATAAATTTAGCCCTAGCTAACTGGCGCTGCCCTGATGTACAAAAACGTGCAAATGTGGTTTTTACAGCGGGAAAATGAAAGAGATAGAAATTAGCCCAAAATGGCCTATAAACTACTAACTTCTGGGCTGGAACCACTCCTCCAGGGACAGATTGCTGCTCAAAGCTCCCTCTCTCACAGGTGAACAGAGAAACCCCCTTCTTTCCAAGTAAGGTATGGGCAACTCAGAAAATTGTAACACAGCCCTGAATTCAGCGCTAGCCTGAAAACTGTACTGAAAAAAAAATTTTTTTTTAAAAGATAAGTCAAACATGCACTTAAAAACAGCTTTAGATGACCACAAGCAATCAGAAAAGGCTTTTAAACACATTACCCAATTAACCAGTTAAAAAATCTCAAAACTGAGCCCTGTTCCTGTAGTCTTCAATTAGGCAAGTTCTAACTGCACACTCCTGCCACTGGGGTGTAGGGGAACCTTCTCCGAAAAAGAAAGCCTGGATTAGTGCTCAAGTTATACAAACAAAGCTAGATTCAGCAGGCCTGGATCTAGTCTATGCTATAGCAAACAAGGCGCACCAACTTCAGTAAGAAACGGTTCAAATATGCAGGCACTATAAGCCTTTAACCAGAAATTCCCAGCTCAGAAGGGCAGAGTCCAGCCTCTCCTCCCACAAGAGTGCAGACCACGAACCTTCTTAATGTAAAATAGCTGGCCTGAAGCAGCCCAAGTGCTTAAACCAGAACCTAATACACTTTTTTAGAATAACAGACACTGCACCTTCAATCAGCAGTTCCCAACAAGGACGGTACAGTGGTGCAGCGGTAGTGTTGTCTCCTCACAGCAAGAGGTTCTCCGGTTCGATTCTCGGCTGGGGTGCCTTCTGTGTGGAGTCTGCATGTCCTCCCTGCGTTTGTGTGGGTTTCCTCCGGGTGCTCTGGTTTCCTCCCACGTTACAAAGACATGCATCTGGAGCTTTTCTCCCCGGGCCTCCGCTGAAATTTGGCTTCATTCCAAGTCGGACTTTCCTGGTTAACAAATGTTAAATAAACTTAGAAGGATGTGACTGTCATAAGTTTCATCTGTATTTTTAAATAGGGCACACTTTTTACTTAACAGGTTGAAAGTTGTTAAAAAAAAAAATTTTAAACAGTTTTTTCCCTGGAAAAAGTGTTCACCTTTTAGGGCGGGCTAAGTCTATTAAAGTAAAACGAATAAATGCCGAAATCTGTAATGACAATCTGAGGCACGTCAACAATATAGAGAACACTTTTATTAAACCTTTTGAGCGCTTTCATCTCAAAAAGTGAGACTTCATCAGAAACAGAGAAACTCAATTAGTAACATTTAAATACTTGTTTAAAATCATGTATGATTTTTTATACAGAAAAGATCCAGTGGTCCCTGTTTTCTTTGGTTTTCCAAAGTTACATAAAAACATAAGTTAACCACCCTTTAGACCCATCGTAGCAGCTAGGGGGTCCAAAATTCATCCATTAACAGTATTTATTGATTCTTGTGTACAACATGTAGTTAACAAGATACCACATCTTTTAAAGGATTCTTGGGAATTTTTGAGAAGTGTCAAACAAGAATTATATAATCATGATACTATATTTTTAACGATAGATGTGAAAGATCTCTTTACTAGTGTTCCCAAGGTGGAAGATTTGTTGTTATTTGAAGAGGTCCTTTTTCAACATTCAGAATTAGAAAATGATATGATCAAATTAATTTGTGAACTTATGGGTGTAGTTTTGGATAACAATCTTCTTTGGTTTGAGGGGGAATACTATCAGCAGATCAAGGGTGTCCCCATGGGAGCGACATGTTCACCTGTATATTCTAATTTAGTTCTATTGGGCTGAGAAGATCAACATGTCATAGGGAGTTTGTTTTGGAAAAATATTAGGTTGTATCTTAGATACCTGGACGATATATTCATTTTGTGTCTGGAAAATGAAATTTCAAAATTTATAGATCATTTAAATTCCAGTACTGATTTCTTGAAATTTACTTTTCAGTATGATAAGCAAGCCATCAGTTTTTTGGACACATGTATATCTAAAGAAAAAGGAAGTTTTAATTCACAGATATGTAGAAAAAGGACTTTTTGCAATGCTTATTTACATTTCGAGAGTGATCATCCTTTAGGACAGAAGATCAGTATTGTCAAAGGACAGGCTATTAGGGTAGCACGGATGACATCAAATAAGGATGACTTGACCAGTGAGTTTCGGTTTATTTCTAATATGTTTCTTGAGAGAGGCTATCCATCACACATGTTTGATAGGATTCTCCAAGAAGTATATAATGAGTGGGGGAATAAATATAAACCTGTACTTATTACCTCTCCAGAAACAGCAATTGAAAGCATTATTAAATGTGATAATGACACGTCTAAGGATTTTAGAAAAGCTTGTGTTCTACAGTATAGTACCAAAACAACTATGAATTAGGCAGGCTTTTGAAAGAAATTGGAGTATATTCAGAACAAATGAAGAGATTTTCAACAAAGTGGGAGATAAACCCAGATTCATCAATAAAGTGGGATATAAAGTCAAACAGTTGCTAGAATACAGGTTGAACAATGCCGCCTTAGTTGTACAAGGGACTAAGCAGTGTGGTATGTGTGCTTATTGTCCATATATTAGTAAAGAATCCAGTTTGGTTTTGGATAACAATATTAGAAGTAAAATATACTTCAAGAAAGGTAATTGTAATACCAGGGGAATGGTGTATTTGGCCAGGTGCCACACTAGTGGACACTTCTACGTAGGTAAGACAGAGCGTATGTTAAAAAATAGAATATATGAACACTTAAACGATATAAAAAATAAAAAATCCACAAATGCTTTATATAGACATATGCAGCTGTTTGTGAAAATTTTGATAAATTTGTTTTTGGTATTCTGGATACTGTACAGGTAAACCCGAGAGGGGGTGATTGGAAAAACACCTTAAAAAAGAAAGAAAGCCAGTGGCAATTTAGACTGGCTGCAATGTTTACACCAGGTTTAAGCGATCATGTCTCTTTGGCACCTATGTTATTAGAAAGAGCTAATAGAATATGAAGTATTTCATTATTTTATTTTTTTATTAGTGTTGTTATTATATATGATATCTATTATAAAATTGGTATTTGACAAGGATTGGTTAGGTAATTTATACATGACACAATATAATATACATACATATATTTTTTATTTATGCATTTGTTGTTTTAAAATGTTGAAACTGAGTTTGTAGTTATATATGGTTTAACAATGTATTTATCAAGTTTGGATTCGAAGGGTTGCTGGTAATTCATAAGAATATGCATTTTTTCTTTCATTTTAGTTCACTTCTATTTGTATAATTATGTGTTTTGCTTTGATTGAGTGTATATACCTTTAAATTTATGGTTGATTAGTGATGTCATGATTTTAAACAAGTATTTAAATGTTACTAATTGAGTTTCTCTGTTTCCGATGAAGTCTCACTTTTTGAGATGAAAGTGCTCAAAAGGTTTAATAAAAGTGTTCTGTATATTGTTGACGTGCCTCAGGTTGTCCTTACAGATTTCGACATTTATTAGTTTAATAGACTTTAAATAAAAGTGCTTTTACTGTGCTTTTATGGAAAAGATGATTTTTTAGAACTTTGAATTTTTACCAGCTTGTTCTACTTGTTTTCCCTTTGAATTTTTACCAGGGTGTGCTTCATGTTTTCATTTTGTGGCTGGAACATCAGTCCTCCTCCCAGCCACAAAAAGAAAAAGTTGAGCAAATAGCATTGTCAACATAGCAGGCTAGCAGTTCGCCTCAACCACAGTTGAGTGACTCTGCTGTGGCTAAAGCTGGTTTCTTGGATTACTCATCTTTTACCCCTTGGCCGTCTGGCATAGCACCTATAGCCACTATGGACTGGGGGTTTAGCCATGTCCTCTGGAGCTATTGTGATCCCTTTAGTGGCCAAGGGAGAAACATTCTTATTGGTCTTGGGAGCAGGGAAGGCTTCCCTGTTTGGTATGAATGTTGTGCTCATCCCTGGGGAAGCTACTGTTGCCATTAGCAACATGGTTGGCATCATTTGTCCTGTTAAAAAGAAATAAAAAAAACTAAACGTACATTTTCCCCAGACAGGAGCAGTTTTATTGGGTCTGGCCGAGGATCTAATTCGGGCTATTAATCCTTATTTTAAGGTGTTTTCTGGTAAAAAAAAAAAAAAGATTCCTCTCTCCCTGCAGAGATTCAAGATTTTGAAACTAGACGCAAAGCTGAAAGGCCAGATGCAGGGATTTCTCCTCAAATTTTTGATTCACATTCAGAGGTGAGCATGGTAGCTATTGTCCTTCTGAGTCAATATTCAGAATGTGCCACTGTTTTCAATGGGAGAACACTGAGATTTCTCAGTCCCTCAGAAAATACTATGAACTGTTACAAATGGAATTTCCAGAACCTTCCCCTATCCCACTTGTGATATCTGCATCGGAGGGTATGTTCCAGAAACTTCCTCCATCCCTCCTGCGCTATCTGCATTAGAGGGTGTGTTCCAGAACCTTCCTCCATCCTTCCTGTGCTATCTGCATTAGAGGGTGTGTTCTAGAACCTTCCTCCATCCCTACTGTGCTATCTGCATTAGAGAGTGTGTTCCAGAACCTTCCTCCATCCCTTGCATTGGAGGGTGTGTTCCAGAATCTTCCCCATTGCTCCTGTGCTATCTGCATTGGAAGGTGTGTGTGTGTGTCACTGCCTGCAATTTCCCTGATTGTCAGCCTGCTACCCTTAAAAAGGCAGATTGCTGGCATAACGTTCCTCAGTCTTTTAAGTTTTTATACACTCGTCCCAAACCTGATCCAGCCTTCATTTTCCGATAAGTATGGTAAATTAAACTTTTGCCTTATACTTGTGCTTCTGCACTGTGATTTTCAGAATTTGGATCTGTCAGGCTCATATGTTAGTTTATTCTGACTAATGTTGAAGTTATTAGGAATGTGTTTGTCTGCAGTTTCTTCTTGTGAGGAAAACATGTTTTCAAGTGGTTTAGTTTCTTCCATTTCATAGGTCATACCTCATTGTTTAAAGTATGTGTATGACTGTTGATACTTCTTCCAGGGCTATAGCCAATGGTACTGTTTTTAGAAGGTTTGCATGGCTGTGTTCTCAGAATCTCCTAGAAGATATGAAAGCAAGATTTTAATTCTCCTTTGGACAGAGTTTTTGGGCCGTCTTTTTTTGCACAGGTTATCAAAAATATGTTGAGATTGTTAAATAGATTCAGGGAAAGTCTCGGATTTTTTAACCCTCGTTTTCCAAGAGATTCTCTGTCATCTTATCCAAGTTTGGTAAGAAACAACAATCTTAGCAAAATGCTGGTAAACAGACATTTAAGAAGCAGTGGCAGATGGGTTCCAAAAAGAAAGAAGGACCCCCCCCCCCAAAAAAAAAAAAGATAATCCAACAAGTTAGACTATTTAAGGGACCAGACACTAGGTTTAAAAGATGCTTATCACATCCATATTAATCCAGATTTCATGGGTTTCTTAAAGTTTTTTTTTTTGTGTGTCTATATCATTATCAGCTCTCTACCTTACCCTTTGAACTAAACACAGCACCAATAGTGTTCACAGTGTGGTTAGCTGTAGTTAAAGCTCATTGCAGGCTACAGAGTGGCCACATTTTTCCATATTTAGATGAATTGCTCATCTTTGCAGAGTCTTGTTCAAAGTGAGTGTCAGGAGTCTCTCTCTTGTGTGAGAGACCTCTTTGCATAAGCTGAGACTGCAAGAGAACATTCAGAAGTCTTTCTTGAGTCCTTCATGCAGAATTGTGTTCCTGGGGATTCTGCTATATCTAGCTACAGCAGTTCAAAGACCATTTCTTCCACAGAAAATTGGAAATCTATGTTTAGATGTAGTCCTAGGGTTTTCCTCTCAGACTTCGGCCTCTTTAAGGGACTACCTCAGGATTTTTGGTGTCGTGGCATCTATGATTCTCATGATACCCTTGACAAGACTCCATATGAGAAAGGTACAGTGGTATCTGAAGTATCCTTAGTCCCAGCACCAACCCCCATTGTCTTTTCAAATTCCAGTTTGTGTTTGTCAGAAGGGAAATCACTTGATGTAGACAGCAAATATTCCAAAGGGAAACCGCAAGTCCTTCAGTTACATCAGGAACCTCCATGGCAAAGCCCAAGTTTGTTCTTAATTGGTACTTAATGGTACCACTTACACTGATACTGTTAACTTAGCCAACCTGCTAGCTGATAGGTTCAGTGCAAACTTCACCACCCCATCTCCCCCCAAAGGCCCATTCGACATCCCTGATACTTGTCCCACACCTCACATCTCTGTAGATCAAGTGTTAAAGGCCCTATCTAAGGCAAAGACCACAGCTTCCATGGGACTCAATAGCATCCCAGGCTGTATTCTGCACCATCCCCAGGACGATCTAGCTTCGCCATTGAGCACCCTGTTCAACCAAAGCCTAATTACAGGTTTCATTCCAGCAGAGTGAAGAGCTGCCATTGTCATCACTTTGCGCAAAGGTGGTGCCACTATTGCCCCATTAGCTTGGCAAGTCTGACTTGTAAAGCCATGGAGCTTATTATTATGGCTGTCATAAACAAGGACATAGGCAATCTCCATGCACTGGACCCCACTCAGTTTAGATTTGTCAGGGACAGATCTTGCCTATTGAACCTGGTTGACTTCTGTGAGACTGTCACCAAGGCCCTGGATGAGTTAAAGTCAGTACATACAGTTTACCTTGATTTGGCCAAGGCCTTTGACACAATCCCCCGCTCAGATCATCGAAAAGCTAACACAACTTGGTGTAAATCCCTATCTCATCAGGTGGGTGGCCAACTGGCTGACCGATAGGACCCACAAGGTCAAAATAGGTGCCACCACCTCCGACAGAAAACCTGTCACTAGTGGTGTTCCCCAGGGATCTGTCCTGGGACTCCCTACTGTTTGGCATCTCCTTAGCAGAGGTTCAGCAAAGACAAAGGGCCTGTGGGTGACCAAGTTTGCAGATGACTGTAAGTTGGGTGCTGTCACTGACTCCCCATGTGATGCTAATATACTACAAGAGGGTCTTACAGCTTCATATAACTGGTGTCAAAGTCATGGCCTTAAGTTAAACATAAAAAAATGTATAATCATACCATTTGGCAAAAAGACAGCCCCTACTGATTACCACATCAACGGCAACCCCCTAAGCATGCAACCTGTGGTGAGAGACATGGGTACTCGAGTTGACACCAATCTCACATTCAACCATCATGTGACAGCGGTGGTCAGAAAAGCCTTTTACTTGGTTCGTCTCATAAGTAAAAGGATTGCATCCCTTATTAGGCCTGTAATTGAGTATAATGCCCCATTTGGTATGTACCTCTCCAAATAGCTGCACCAACTGGAAAGGCCACAGAAATCCCTCACAAAGAGAATCCATTGGCTCCAACATATGTCCTATGCAGACAGGCTCAAATCACGATCACTCTACTCAATGTTATATAGATTGCTCAGAGGTGGTCTGTGTCTCGCCTGCAAGGCAATATCACACCCTGCCCTACTAGAGATGCTCCATATCTGCAAGTCTAACTCCTTGCATGTTATCCACTGGATAGGCCTAAATCTAATATGTGACATCAACAAAACCTGCTGGAGAGATAGGTTGATCTCCCAGAGGCTGCCCCGTCTCTGGAATAGACTACCCATACATGTCAAACTGAGTACCTCACTGAACTCTTCAAGTGCAACCTTGATGACTGGATGGGAAACCACAAATTTGTTCCAGGGGTTCTACCTTTGTCCCTCATTAACAGGGGTGACAAGTGCTGACCGAGGGTTCTTTTTTTGGGGGATAAACTCTTGGCTCTGCCTGTAAGGGCCCCAGGGCCATTAGCCTAGTAACCTGCTATGATCCTAAATCCAGCTCTTCCCTTCTTCCCTGCTCCAAAACAGCCAGTCACCACAGATGCTTTATACTGTACTTGGGGAGCAGTATCGGGAGGGATAAAAGTGCTATGTGTTTGAGACGCCAAGGATAGACACAAGCACATGAATATAAAAGAGATGCTTGCTTTAATCAAGGCACTCAACTGTCTGAGTCATATTTGGTCCCATGGACCTCTTTAAGTTGTCACTGACAATACCATAGTCATGTGGTACATGAGCAAGCAAGGGAGAACCTAGGTCTTACCCCTTTGCAGACTAGCCGCAATAGTTTGGGCTGTAGCTTTACAGCACAATCTCACTCTACAGCCACCCTGCATTCCGTCAAAGCAGAGTTGTGTGGCTGACAAACTGAACATGACAAAGACAGACCTTCACAAATGGAAACTAGATCATGGGGGGGGGGGGTTCTTCCAAGATTTGGCCCGTCTGTAGGGAGTTCAAGTTAGACCTCTTTGTCGCCTCCTCTGAACAATCAGCTGGCAAAATTCTGGTCCAAGACTCAATGCATAAAGGCCTGGAAGACAGATTGCGTTTCTTCCCCTTTCTTGGATAGGAATGTTTCTATATGCTTTTCTGCCCTTTCCAGTGATTTTACAGTACTTCTGAAGATTCAGAAAGAATCCTTCAAAACTATTGTGGTGAGACTCTTCGGCCCAGGCAACAATGATTCTCCCTTCTTTTTGGAAATGGCCTAGGACAGTTACCATAAGCTTCCCCACAGAATGGATCTTCTGACCTATAAGAACAGGGGTGTTTGATACACCCTGACCTTAGTCAACTTCAGCTGACTGCCTGGATGATGAGGTCTTAATTCCCTTTAGGCACCTGTTTACTGAGGACATGCTGCAGGTACTAATAGAGGCAAGAAAGTCCACTGCTAGAAAATCCAATATTAGGAAATGGAAAAGGTTTTCTGTTTGGTATCAGTAACATAACTAGCACCCATTCAGGGCCAGTGTTTCTCTGGTTTTACAATATTTCTGTGAGTTACTATCCTATGGCCCAGCCACCAATCACCCTCTTTCAACGCATTCTCATGTGAAAATGTGTTTTTTAAAGGGCTTTTGCATATGAGACCTCCAAGAAAAACAGTGCGTATTCCTTGGGATCTTAATCTTATGTTAGAGAAGCTAACACTTACTCCATTTGAACTGGCTCATCAGACTGATTCAAGGTTTTTTAACATGAAAAACTATTTTACTGTTTGCTTTGACCTTTGCAAGAAGAGTATCTGAGTTGCAAGCACTATGGTGAGTCAACCCTTTATCATTTTGTACAGACAATGTTTCTTTGAGAACCAATCCTTCTTTTATGCCTCAAGTGGTGTTCAAGTTTACTTTAAGTCAAACTGTCCATCTCCCTGTTTTTTCCTGAATCCAAAAATGAGGGAGAAAGGATAATGTGTACCTTGGATGTCCACAAACATTGATAGAACAAAATGTTTTAGAGCTTTGGAACAGTTCTTTTCTTGTAAAGGGAAGAAAGGACAACCTTTGTTAAAACAGATAATTTCCAAATGGTTCTCGGGCCGTTACCTTGTGTTGTTCTCGCTATGACAAAACTGTTCTAGGCAGGGTCAAGGCCCGCTCTACCAGGGCTTTAGTGGCTTCTATGTCATTTTGGAAAAGGTTGGATTCTAGAAGCAGCAACTTGGTCCTCTGCATGTACTTTTATAAACCATTGCAAACTTGATTCCTTCTCTGGGTCCGGGTCAGGCTTTGCTAGGACTAGTCTTCAGGGAATCCTGAACCCATCCCCTTCCACCTCCCAAATGTAATAAGCTGTGGTAATCTACCCATATAGCTAAGGATACTGCAGCAGTAATCAGTATGATGAACATGGTATGGTTGTGTAAGTAAACGTGCATGCAGTGGCTGTTCAGATGATCACTGCTGCAGTAGTTGCTGCCTCCCTCCACCCTCCTTAGTCTTTAGTATATTGTTTTTGTGTGTGTGTGTGTGTGTCTGTCCATCCTCTCAAGGCTCAGCCTCCTCCTTTCAGTTGGCATGAAAACTCTGAAGGGCTTGGCGACCAGCTTGTTGGGCACCTAGAAGGTGCTGTGAAGCTTTGGAATCTGACTGGCTGTTGTATCCTTGGTAGGATATAATAGCCCATATAGCTACGGCTATTGCAGCAGTTATCATTCGAACATCTACTATTATGGTAAGTTTCAGGTTTTCATTCCTTATTTATTTTGACCATTTTTAATTAAACAAAGCTCTGTAAACATTTATTAAACCATAGCCCAAATATATTTTGTACATCCTTCGGCAACATCTCTTTAGACTTTAATGGATGTGCCTCTGTGTATGATTAGTGGTGCAGCCATTATAGTCTATGAACACACTTCAAGCTTTTTCCTCTGCTGGTGTCACTGAGGTTAAAGTTTACTGTTTATCTTTAGTGGCATAAACTTAGGGAAAGTGTGTGTTTTATATTTTTTTAATAGTGCAAAAATCCTGTTCAGCACTTTCTGCTGCAAATTTCTGTAGACTTTGTACAATTCTTGGCAGGCTGTGCTCAAGTAGTCTCTGTTGCTGCAGTCTGTCCCTCCACTAAACCGCAAGTGACACTTAAGTAGTAAAAATTGGACTGCTCCATCCCTCCCTGTTCAGCTCCCCCAGCTGCTGAGACTGCTGCTTTAACACATTTTATGAGGGAGGATTGTGTGTATTATAAGATCAGTGTCACTGTTTCTTAAGTTCATAAGTAAAGTACTAGGGTAGCTGCCCTTTTGGGCCATTTTAAGCCTACCATATTTTTATTTCAAAGGTGAGAATCAAACCCTGTACTATTACTCCAACCCCCATTTTTGAAAAGTTTCTTTTTTTACACACAAATCCCTTAGTTTGCATTACTAGGGATGTGGCCTAAATCACGTGCCAGCTTCATTAACCATGATTCTTTCACAAATTTGAGTTACATCTGCCAAGTAAAAAATATTTCCAGTCAACTTTATCACGTAGGATGTCTTTACTACAAAAAAAAATGTGAACGGTTTCACCACTCATTTTAGTTGCAAATTAACATATTAGAAAAAAAAAAAAGAGGAGATTCAGATGCAGTATATTCAAATGTTGAACTTAACCTAAAAGGGAAATAAAGTAAATGGTTTATAAAGCAAATGGCAAAAACATGAAGTGAGTTTCTGTTTCTCATATCCGCACTGATAGTTTATGGTTTGGTGTTCCTTTACTTTTGTCATTTTGAATTAGTCACTGCAGTTATGAGCTTGGAAGCTGAGGTTGGGTCATAAAAATGACTCATCAAGCATGCATCTTGCTTGTTTTGCATAATTTACGTAGATGAGATGTTCTTTGTGTTTCACTGTTGCAGTCATTACATTTGGGTTATCCTGCTGGCAGGTTGCCCTCAGTCGGCCTGAATTCCAAAGTCTTGGGTCCTGCATCGGTTGCTGTCGCCTCTTCCCTGACATCAGGTCGTCAGGGGTATAAAAGATGCAGCCGACGCCATTTTATTTAGTCTTTCTTGCCTCGCGGTGTCAGAAGCAGAAGCAGTTTGCAAGTGCCGGTCGGCCGACTCCTAAGATTTTTGTGTTCGAGTTTCAGATCCGAAGTCTTCATTAAAAGCTAAGTACCCCGTTGGGGAAACTTTTTTCTTGCTCCAGACCGCTGTCATAATTGTATATCTTGTGGGAAGCAAATACCTCATAAGGACTTTCATTCTTACTGTATTCCTTGCCTAGGCCCTGACCACGACGTTGCTAGTTGTCGGTTTTGTGCTAGATTTAACCAATGCACTATTAAACGTCGGTACGATTTTGCATTAAGCTATTTTGGGCGAATATTTAATTATACAATGTCATCGGATAGCCATCCGACTACCGGAGTTCACAAAAAACGCAAAGAAAAGGACAGGCAACCGAGGTCCAAAACTGACAACGAAGCTTCTCCTAAGCAAGTCGCCGGTTCACCGGCTCTCGGGCACTTTCACAGCCCCTGATGCCCGCTACTTTAGAGTCTCAAGCTTCTACCGACTCCCACGTGGAGTTGGCCAGGCCGCTGGAAACTCAAGGTATTGGAACCTCTGAGACTATTCCCTCAGATGGGTCCAGAGCCGCTGAGCAGGCATCTGCTTCTGAGGGTGTATTCAGACCTAAACAATTATATATTAAACCTACTTCAAAGACTAAGACACCTTTAAAGGCAAAGAAACAAGTTCCCCAGTCACAAGGACAGGCCTCCATGCCCAAGAAACAGATGCTCAAAATGGCCGAAGACTTAATTACCTTGATTGTGGGTTCCCATCCCCCTCCTGATAAGAGGCCTAGGCAAGAGACAGACTATGAATCTTCAGATCAGGTTTCCATTTCTTCTGATTCCTCTTCTGATCAGGAATGTTCTCTTCCGCCCTATGAGGATTCTGATGCTGAAGAATCTATTCCTTCAGCTTCTCCTCCTGAGGACTACTCTTTTCGGGAAACCTTGCATTAAACAGAAAATGATGGCAAATTCTGAATGTGCAGAAAACAAAGAAATGCAGGATTTATTGCATGCAGCTGAACAAGTCAGAAAGCATATTTTGCAATGTGGGTTTGATTTTCTGGAGGCCTCCTGCAGGGCCGCTGTTACGGGTTCTGTCATTAGGAGGCATGCTTGGTTAAAGGAACAAAATCTGCCTGACCATGTTAAAGCAAAATTATTAGATGCTCCTTTACAACATGATACCTTGTTTGGTGTTAAGGCAGAAGAGGCGAAATCTATGCAAATGGTCAAGGATTTCTTACAGGTACAGCCACCTAGATTTAGCAGACACTGGCCTACAAAGAATTGGTCCTTTCCAGTCTCAGACAGACCTCAAAGGGGCAAATCCAGACGCCCTAGAGGCAGATCACAGCCGCAAGGATCCTACAGGCCTAAACAGTGGAGCTCTTCTACCTCCAAAGGTGGAGAGGACAAATCACAATCATACAGGAAACCGTCCCAATGACTTACCCCTGCCTGTGCCAAGCACTTATCTTCTGACAGCACCCTTAGGGGGAAAACTAGCACTTTTTTCTCAAAATTGGCACATTATAACCCAGGAGAAATGGGTTCTAGACATAGTGTCACAAGGCTACAAGTTTCTTTTCTATACTCTGCCAAGGGCAAACGATTGGCCAGACCTGCCAAAAAATCAATGAGGAGAGGCTCAAAAACAAGTCACAGCTCTCATGGACATGAGGGCTATTCAACAAGTGCCACAAGAGCAGGGACAAGGATTTTACTCAAGACTGTTCTTGGTACCCAGAAAGGACAAGGCATGGAGACCAGTTATGGACCTATTTATTCTAAACACTTTCCTGAATATACCAAAATTCAAGATGTTGACCTTACAGCAGCTTCTCCCCATGCCTGGCAGCAAGGCTTGGCTCCTGACTTTAGACCTAAAAGAGGCATACCTGCATGTCCCAATCATACCATCATGCAGAAGATACCTCGGGTTCAAGGCTGGCTCAATGCATTACCAATTGTCTGCACTGCCTTTTGGCTTATCTACTGCGCCCAGGGTCTTCACAAAGTGCCTGACACCAGTAATTGCTTACTGCAGACAAAGAGGAATACAAATATGTCCTTACTTGGACGACTGCCTCATACAAGCAGAGAACAAGGACATTCTACTACAGCATCTGACTTTTGTGATAAAACTCTTAACAGGCCTAGGGTACACAGTCAACAAAAAGAAATCAAAACTAGTGCCCTCTCAAGAGATAATATTCCTGGGTGCAAGCTTAAATAGAACTGCCCAGATGGCTTATCTCACTCCAGACAAACAATGGCAACTGACTACCTATTTCAAGGAAATGGCAACAAAGGCCCAGTTATCTGCAAGAAAATTTCTGTAGGCTTTGGGCTTCATGGCATCTTGCATCTTACTAATTCCATATGCAAGACTGCATATGAGGAAATTTCAGTGGTACCTAAAAAGTGTTTGGACACAATATTGCCACAGCCTGGAAACAATGATTACTCTAATTCCCTGCCTGAAACAGGAATTTCAATGGTGGGCCAAGGCTTGTCACCAAAACAAGGGACAGCCATTCTCACTACCCCCAGCCAGGCAGAGCCTAATGACTGATGCATCAGATTATGCCTGGGGGGCACACATGGCAGGAAGAGGCATTCAGGGCACCTGGTCCACAAACCAAAAGCATCTACATATCAATCAAAAAGAGATGCTAGCTGTTCAAAATGCCCTGACAGCCTTCAAGGACCTACTTCATCCGGGACAACTACTGATAAAGACGGACAACACCACGGTCATGTGGTACATAAACAAGCAGGGGGGCACTCATTCTTACCCCTTGTGCAGACTAGCCATGGCTTTATGGGACACAGCATTGACTTACCAAGTTCATCTGCAGGCACAATTTCTGTCAGGAAAGGAAAATACTCTGGCAGAGGAACTAAGCAGAAACCTCATGGATCCCCACGAGTGGCACCTAGATCCACAAGTCTTCAACATGATAATGAAATGGGGACACCCAGACATAGATCTGTTTTGCCTCTCCTCAAAACAATCAACTAAAAAGATTCTGCACAAGGACTTATCACAGACTAGCTTGGAAAGTGGACGCCTTATCTTTCAACTGGACAAACCTATCAATATAGGCATATATTGATAGGTTTGTCCAGTTGAAAGATAAGGCGTCCAGATTTTTGCCTTGTGTATTTGGTCTGTTCCGCATAAAATTTGTAGTTTTCTGGCACTTCACTGGGATGATCTGAGGATTGAAGTCACTAAACAATGATATACATTTGAGTTTCAGACTTCAAATCCTTTAGAAAATGTATGTTAACACAAACCATTACTCTAGCAACTTTCTAAGTTTATAAGAGCAATATTTAATATCTGTCCCTATTTTTGGGCCTTTGCCCCAAATTTTGTCAGACTTTGTCCAGATTTCTTGCACTAAGAGGTATGGTCCTTTCCTCCACCTTGTCCTTCCTTCATATGTCCCATACCTTTTTTAATGCCTTTCTGAATTAGTTTCCCACCATCCATTCTGGCAGTTTTTCCCTTGGGGGTACGCATCCTGTTTGTGAAAAATACTTTTGCCGATACAGGAAGTAGTTAGCCGCTGTAGACTGTACCCCCTGCCCTTTCCTCATCCCCTCTCCTTCACGTTCATAGTGGCCTGTTTACACTTCTTGACTGATGCTGTGCACTGGTATCATATCCTCCTAGCTGCTCTGGTCTCTGAGAAGAATTTTAGCTGTTGTAGTCCTTCATCCCACTTACTGCTCCAGTGGCTTCCCTCTGAGTGTCTTGCCAGTACCTGATGACCTTTGGCTTTGTGGCTTCCCAGAGCTGTTGTCAGTATCAGTGCTCTGAATAGGAACCAGCAGAGCAGGGGCATTACATCTGTGCTGTAACGTTTGATGCGCAGTATTCTGCTGGCTGCTGCCTTTTTTGTCTTACCCTGCTGGTAATTCCCAACCCCAGACCCATTTTCTGTTTTGTTACCATCAGTTCAACTTGCCCTGGATGATGCTTCACACTAAAGTTATTTATGTTCAACTGCAGTGCTTTGCATGTGTTTGCAGTGAGGATCAGCTACCATTTGTGGTTATTTCTGTTATTGTTCCTTCACGTGTGTATAAAATGAACACAGCAAAAAATAAGTAAATAAATAAAATGACCAAGGACTAACTATGTATTTACTGCAATAGTCACTTTTCTTATTCTGAAATGCCTACTTACCATAGCTGTGTGCCCCCTACCTTTTGGCTCTGTTGTCATTCACTTTCTCTGTCTTGGGTCTGCTCTCACAGTCTATTGTTTTCTTAGCAGTCATCTGTGTAGGACCAGTTTAAAAGCCTTTTTAAAAGTTTAAAAGTCCAGGTCCACCATACTTCCCTGGTAAGTTCTGTAACTTAGTCGTAAAATTAGATCAGGCTTGACTTGTCAGCGTCTTCTAGTTTTAAACCTATATTGGTTGTATAGATACAGGATTATAGGCAGACTTTCCCTGCCGTGCTGTTAATCTAAGTGGAGTGTAGCTCATTGTATTTTTCAGTGTCCCTTTTGTAGAATGGTGATTGCTGTGATGCTCTTTTGTTGAAGAGGAGAGTATAATTGATGTGAACTCTGTTTTTATCTCTCTGTTAGCACCAGCATCTACTTTTTTAACGTCTTTTATTAAATTTGCACATATTGAGTAATGATGTGGGTACATGCACATTAATAGAAGAAAAAAACATTAAACATTTTTAATTTTTATGCATTAAACATGGAATGAACAATTGTTAAAAAAAAAAAAAAATCATAAATTGCTCAGTCCTGCCTTTTCTGAAATTTGTATTCATGAACAATAGTCTGCATATGGTCCCACAAATTCCATTTATTTCTATGTAGTTGTTCATCCCTTTTCTTCAAAACCTACCTCCAACCCTTTTGCCTCCTTTACAACAAAATGCTTCAGTTATGATTGGTTTAGATTTTGATTTCCATTTTCTAGTAGTTGCTTTTTTTGCAACCTTAGAATTAATTAAACATAGTAAAGTGCCCGCTATATCTCTGAAATTCAGTTTCTGCAGTCCAGCTCAAAAGAAGCATTCCTTTTCTGGTGGCTGCCCAAAAAAGCAATAACTAGAAAATGAAAATCATGTCTAAACCAACTGTACTAGAAGTAGTGAATATGGAAACGGAGATTAAAAAACAAAAAACAAACTGGTAGTGGGAATCTTTAGAAAAGGAAGCAAATTACATTGAAAAAATGGGAATTGTGGGAAGAATAATGTTTCGTAGGAGGAATGAGTTTTAAAGGAAGGCAGGAATTGAATGAGCTATGTAATGTTTGACTGACAATGGCTGGATAAGTTATAAGTGTATAATATTTGCAACTGAAAATATGTTAATATGGTTTGTTTTCATTTATGTAAATGTATGATTGCCTATGTCATAAGTGATAATTCAGTAAAGATGTTTCCTGTTTAAAAAAAAAATCATTTCTTAGCTACATGAATTTGCTCCTCCCATTTCTGACAAAGTGCGCTGAAAGGGAATTTTTAAGTTTGCCAAGTTGTTAAATTCCCCAAAAAACATGTTCCCAGCATTTGCTGTCTTTCCTAGGAAAATTTGTCTGAAGTCTATTTATGGTATAAAGTTACATATTCTAACACTTCCACGTAAAAACCCTAACTAACCCTTCTAGACTTGTTGCATACTTGGGAGCCATAAAAATGTACTCCTGCTGTTCCTTTATATATTGCCTTTCCATTTTTTGGTTCCCAGTGTTTTCTAACTTCTTTGGATTGACTCTTATAGTTATCATACATTATTTTATATGCCCTACTAATTATCCCTTTTTAGCAGCACCTCTGCTAGACTGTACCAACAATTCAGAAAGAAAGCTATTATTAAAGGGCAAATTATACGGGCATCTAGAATGTGTAGTAGAGAGGAACTGTTTTTGGGTGAATGTGAGATTTTGAAAAATATGTTTATTAACAGGGGGTACCCGATTTTATTATTTAACAAGATCTATGAAGAAGTTAGTAATAAAAGAATTCATGGTCAATACCCACCCCTTTTACCACAAAGACATGGTTTAAAACCTGATAATGTGGATGATACAAGTATAAGTACCAGTAGGGAGGGTTTAAATACTGTGTTTACTAAAACTACTGACTTGGTTAGTTCAGCTAAGGGTAGCAGTTTTATTACTACTTTTAGTATAGACTCTAATAGTATAAAGTCTATCCTCTATAAAAACTGGTATTTTATTACCAATGATGAACAATTATTGGACAAATTAGGAATTAAACCTAAGATCATATATAGAAGGGGTAATAACTTGAAATCTATTTTGGAAAGATCAAAGGCATCTAGTTGGGTAACAAAAAACAAAGGTTGTTTCCAATGTGGCGCCTGTAATTATTGCCATCTAGTACGGGTGCTAACTCTTTCACAATTCGTGAAAGGAAATTTAGTATTAACCACAAACTGAATTGTGAATCCAGATCTATTGTATATTTGGCTACCTGTAACTGTTGCCAAGCCTTCTATATAGGTAAATCTGATAGAAGACTTCGAGACAGGGTATATGAACATTCATATGCCATGAGAAAAAAGAACAAAGTAAATGCATTAGCCAAACACATAGATAAATATGAGGGGCATAGTTTTCAGTTTTTGGCCATTGACCAAGTTCTTAAATCTGAAAGAGCAGGACCAGTTCCACTCATTTTAGAAAATAGGGAACTAGAATGGCAACTACTATTGGATTCCTTTTCTTTTCCGGGTTTAAATGAACACTGCAATATTGCTTGTGTATTAAAAATGAAGAGTTACAGACGTTGACTTCTTATAAGGTTACTATTTAGTACTTGATTTAGTGTCGGTGAACTTTATCATGTAATGTTATAGGGATTCTTTTGGGATTTGACTACTATTTTGTCACATATTTTTATTGTTGGTTAAGGACTCTTTATTAGAGTTAGAGTAGTTTATTATTAGAAATGTCAATATTCATAGCTAAAAATTAGTTTTTGTGGATTTATTATTATTATTATTTTTTACATATATTTTTAACAATGGTAATACCAGTCTTTTGTTAATTTTACAGTTAATTTTACAGTATATTAATAGAAGTCCAAGGTTTTGCCTGTACTTCATAGATATACTGTAATATATTAAGAAGTTAGGGCAATACAAAGTTAACAGTGGCTCGATGGTTCACTGATTTTAGTAGTTTTACCTTTCCACTATCACTAACTACAATAACTTATTTTCAATAAGCTAAGGATTTATTGATAGGAGCAAGTAGTAACACCGCTGGTTGTTAGTATGTTTAATGTTATGTATTTTTACTACGTGGTAGTTTAGTCACCATAGTGCAATTGTCATTGAGACTTTGGTTTACATGCTTTGTACGCACCCAATTAGTTGTAGTACGTAATGACCAAAGTTTCATTATTTTTTTAGTGAGGTTTTAAGTGTTTTTAGTTTTAGTGGAAAACTTTAACATTACATATTCTGAATTGCATTTCAATACATTCAGTATTTGGTATGACATTATAGTCTATCAGCAATTTTTAGTGATGTATTATTTTTATGGTGTGTCTGTCTTTAAAACTTGTCTTGTAACAATTTGTCTTACGCAGTGACGTGGTTTTAAAAGGGCTTTGACGTATTTTTAAAATGAATCTCTGAAGAAGCTGTGGCTCCAGCGAAAACGCCAGTTTTTTGTTGCCTATTAAAATCATTCTTTAGCTATTACGCTTGCTATTGAGTCTTGGTGAACTATCTACCACGGGAACATAACCTTCTTAAACATCATATTTAAGAGTACACTGTACCAGTTGTTTGGACTATCGACTCCAAGGTGCCTGCTTTGTGTGTTTCGTAAAATGCTTCAGTTATGATTGGTTTAGATTTTGATTTCCATTTTCTAGTAGTTGCTTTTTTTGCAACCTTAGAATTAAACATAGTAAGTGCCCACTATATCTCTGAAATTCAGTTTCTGCAGTCCAGCTCAAAAGAAGCATTCCTTTTCTGGTGGCTGCCCAAAAAAGCAATAACTAGAAAATGAAAATCATGTCTAAACCAACTGTACTAGAAGTAGTGAATATGGAAACTGAGATTAAAAAACAAAAAACAAACTGGTAGTGGGAATCTTTAGAAAAGGAAGCAAATTACATTGAAAAAATGGGAATTGTGGGAAGAATAATGTTTCGTAGGAGGAATGAGTTTTAAAGGAAGGCAGGAATTGAATGAGCTATGTAATGTTTGACTGACAATGGCTGGATAAATTATAAGTGTATAATATTTGCAACTGAAAATATGTTAATATGGTTTGTTTTCATTTATGTAAATGTATGATTGCCTATGTCATAAGTGATAATTCAGTAAAGATGTTTCCTGTTTAAAAAAAAAATAATTTCTTAGCTACATGAATTTGCTCCTCCCATTTCTGACAAAGTGCGCTGAAGGGGAATTTTTAAGTTTGCCAAGTTGTTAAATTCCCCAAAAAACATGTTCCCAGCATTTGCTGTCTTTCCTAGGAAAAATTGTCTGAAGTCTATTTATGGTATAAAGTTACATATTCTAACACTTCCACGTAAAAACCCTAACTAACCCTTCTAGACTTGTTGCATACTTGGGAGCCATAAAAATGTACTCCTGCTGTTCCTTTATATATTGCCTTTCCATTTTTTGGTTCCCAGTGTTTTGTAACTTCTTTGGATTGACTCTTATAGTTATCATACATTATTTTATATGCCCTACTAATTATCCTTTTTTAGCAGCACCTCTGCTAGACTCTACCAACAATTCAGCTTTGTTCTTTCATGTAACACTTCTAGTCCTTTCTCCTTGCCTATATTCTGTTATCAGTCCCTGGTAGGGAAGGTAGTCTTGTACCGGCAGGTAAAACCTTTTACTTTGTCTCATCTAACTCTTACGTTTCCCTCCCTAGTTATTTGCTCCAAATACCTTGTCTTTCGCCCTAATTTTCTTCAATAAATTCCGGCCCCCTCTACTATTTTCTTTACCCTTACTTGCAATCATCCATGTTGGTAAAATCTCCTATCTCCATTCTTGTTGGCTTAGTTATAATAGTTTCTCCTAATTTACAAGTACAGTATTCCGTATGGTTGGTGGTGGTCTTCTTAATGGCCTGCACCCAAAGTCCTTCTTTTTGATTATAGCATTTCATCTTTGTTTTATATAGTTGCCTGTAGGCAGTCATCTCCAGTAAGTCTTCAGACCACTTCTCTTAATTAGTAATTCACATTTCATCTTCCTGCTAATATTAAGCCTATGCAGTTTATAGTCATTGCATTTAGTTTTGGTGTTTAGGACCATCCAGATTGAAATAAAGTTGCTTTTTGATCAGAACTGTTTTTGCTCTGTATGATGTGATAGTTTGTACTGTGTAAATATATATATATATATATATTTTTTTTTTTTTTTTTTTTTTTTTTTTTTTTACTTCTTGGCAGGATTTAGACCGTCTTTAATCTCTGAATCACCCATTTTTATTAATTAGGCAGTACCCACTGTACCCCAGCATGTTTTAAGGTGAGATCCTGTGGGATTTTCAGCATGTCCTCCAAGGTGACTTCTGTTTTATGGAATGATCTGTGAAAGTGCTCAGGGTCCAACACTGTGCAAGTGAAGGAGGAGGAAATTGAATCCAGGTCCACAGGTTGAAACTTCTTAGCAGTTTAAAGATTCACACTTTGTGCTTTATTTCCAAATATGTGTCGTATTTCTTAATTACTGTTCTAAAAAGATACTTATTATAGGTGCATAGGCAAGCACCAGACTAGTTGCCCTTGTGGGCCATTTTAAGCCTAGACAGTTTCAGTTTTTGTGCTTGAATTAACCTATCCTGCTTGGTGTTAGATTGGTCTTACCCATCCTGTGGTTGATAGTTATGCGTAATGCTTGCTGACTTTCATCCCTTCTGCATTGAATTGGCCACCTCTTTCCCTTAAAGAACATATACCTCTTATTGAAAACTATCCTCCAAATTGCTACTGGGGTTTTAGTTGCACTATGACCTTAAGCTGTCATGTAGGCAGATGCATGCTTGCTCTCAGATGCAAGAATATGTAACACTTTCCCCTAAGGGTATGTATGTTTTGCACACATCCCATAAAAGGTACCACATATGTGGCTTAGCAGGGCCATGTGCACTTTGCAACTGTTGCTGCATGCAAGATGTCATTCTTCTGACATCTGTCCACAATGTAGTACGTTAGACTGCCTCCCTGTGATCAGGATTGGTGAGCTGAGTATCACCCTCTTGGCTTTTCCAGGGCCCAGGCCACTATTTGTAATCAGGCCTTTGTCTGTCTCCGTCATGGATCCATTAAAAAAAAAGATTCTTTGGAAAGTTTGAAGAGGCGAGTTTATTTTAATACATATGAGGGCGGCCGTGGTGGTGCAGCGGTTAGCGTTGCCACCTCACAGCAAGAGGTTCTCCAGTTCGGTCCTCTACTAGGGTGCCTTCTGTGTGGACTCTGCATGTTCTCCCTGTGGTCGCGTGGGTTTCCTCCGGGTGCTGCGGTTTCCTCCCACATCCCAAAGACATGCTTTAGGTGGATTGGACACACTAAATTGGCCCTAGGTGTGAGTGTGTGCCTTCTGTGGAGGGTTGGATGCCGGGATGGCAACTTGACACCATAAAAACTACACTGCCAATCATGAGCGGACAGGTGATCCGATGTGGCGACCCCTAACCGGGAAAAGCCGAAAGAAGAAGGGAGACCTCATCTGAAGCATTCCATAGGCTAGTTACTTATTACTAGCCTTATTAACAATATAGAAGCTGTGGTTTGCAGCAGCTGTGAAAGGACATTATGAATGGTGTGATGGTCAAGTTTCTGTAAAAACAAGAGACAGACTTTAGGGGATTTTAGTTGGTTGATGCAACAGTTTGCTCCAGTATTAAAAAAGGAGTTGTTCAGGTAGCAATTGTTAGTGGTTAAAATCTTTCAGTAGTCTGTTTTACTGGAGATATGACTTTATTTGGAAGTTCTCCTGTAAAGGCCGAGAACTGTCCGAAGAGCCTACAGATAACTGGAACAGTATCATTGTCTCATAGGAAATAATTATGGCAAAGCACAGCTTAGCCCACTGAGTTGTTGTTGCCACTACTTTTCTGCCTCATGTCCTCAACTTTGCTTCCCCCTAATGCCACTACTTTTCTGCCTCATATCCTCAACTTTGCTTCCCCCTAATATTTTGTTGGATCTGTCCAACTCCTCCTCCTTCAAGTCAGTAGCTCTTTTTGTTCCTGTTGTCAAACTAGAAAAAAATTCCAGGCATCCACTAATTTAGTTTATCATATTTCATTTTATGCCATGGTGTACTAATTTTCTTAGAACCATTCATTTCCAGTACTTTGTCAACATGCATGAGTTGTGAACTTTAATGTAGTATCCCTTACTGTGTCTTCCCCTGGGTTAGTTGTTGGGGTACTTGGTTTGGGTCGTATTATATGCTGTCCATGGTACTTCATGGCATCACGTATTTTACACAGTGATGCCGTGTGCTGAATAATTGATTCTGAAACTGATTGCTTTCTGAGAAACAAAGTAAGATGATGATCTGTGTTCCTCATTTCTCAGATACATTTGCATATCTTTATATTGATACATAGGCTAAACATTCACTGTCAGACTTGGTAAACTATCAGTAGTGTTTTCTTCATTATAACATTCACAGTACCAGATTGCTTTATTAATTATAACCCTTGCAGTTCTGGCTGTTTTGCCATCACTGTTGCAGTAGTGTTGTATATAAGCATTGTTTGTTTTCCCTTTAAACATTCTCATATTTTTTCTGTGTGGTATATACACAATACTGCTGTGTTGTCATTTTTTTTCTCTGTTCTATTCGTCCTCTGTTTTTATACTTTAGAGTTCAGTCCGTGGACAGTTTTAAAGTGCTCTGCAAAATTTGTACCATCTTAGCTGGGTCAAGCAATAGCCATACACTGAAATTTATTTTTTGTTGCACAGCAGCATTTGAATGTTAATACCAACTTATCCTTGAGACGCTAGTTGAGTACTTATTCCACGATGGCAGAAATCAACCTGTCTCCTCCAGAAGTTCCAGAGCTTTCTTTCATGGAAATTGTCTTGCAGTATGGCCTTTTCTTGGGTGCCATTTTCCAGATAATTTGTATACTTGCCATAATCGTGCCAACCTCAAAAGTGCAGGAGCCGGTAAGTACTAATAAAAATACTTGTATTTTGTTGAAGCAGGAAAAAAAAGAAAAGTTTTTCTAAACCATTTTAGTGGTTTGGACTTGTATTGAAGTTTGCTGCATTATAACAGGAAGCTGTATACATGCAAGCAATGGGGTGTCGTATTTGGACTGACCATTCTTCCCCTTTATGTTGAATGCTTAAAGCATGCAAGGAATAAAATGTGTTCACATTGCCATCTCTTTGCAAAGAAATAAACATCTGTAATCAAGATTAATTTTACTCAGAGCTGTATAACGTTCTAATTAACAAAGTAACATGTTTGTGGTGTATAAGCGATATCAAGGAGCTACTGCAATATTAAAACATTATGTAAATGCAAAGGAAGTAATAGTAGCACAGAATGCAATAACAACCAGTTTCATGCAACAGTATTCATTCATTTCTACTTTATGTTTGTGGTAGGAGGAAATGGAACCTGTCCCAGTACTCGTGTGCTTAAGGCGGAGAACTAATGCTAGATCAGGTGCCATCCCGATACAGGGCAGACACACACATATACACCTGCAGACAATTTAGATTACCATTTTGCCCACCAGCATGTCTTTGGGATGTGACAGGAACCCGGAACACCTTGGGGAAAAATATATGCATCTAGCAAAGGCATGCAAACTCTACACAGAATCCTCCCACCCAAGCTCCAACAAGAACATAGATGCAGAGAAAAAGTTACACATTAATTGGTACAGAAGTAGAAACAGTGTTGCACATAGTGGTTGCAGTAATATATACAGAATATATACATAAAAGGAGGAATTTAGTTGGTTGCCAGATGAATTTAGAGTGGTAAAAACGGAGATAAATTAATCAGCATTGTACCAAGGTGAAAAAGAAAATTCTGTGGAGTTTTCAGTTACAAAGCAAAAAGTACAGGAGGTAGATGTGTCAATGCAAACCTCAGGAACCTCTAGCAGCTTGCTGCCAGAGTTCTGCCGTAAAAAGTGAGAGACTACTTACTATGTAGCTAGCTAGGTAGTGGTGTACAGTATTGGTGTAACACAGGCAAATCTTGTTGCCACCGGCCATAATACAAGATCTGGAGTTCTGCCGACAGTGTTGCTGTTCAGCTAAAACTCTTAAGTAGAGTGCATTGTAATAATTCAGTTGCAGTACTACTAATGTATGAGCCAGCTTTGCTGGCAGCTCCTAATTCGAATTGCATGGTTTGACTTGGGGGGCGCAAGTTCTGGTAGTGGTGGAAAATGATAATTTAACTATTTGAATGAAAACAGATAGTATTGCAGATGTTTAACCCCTTGAAACATGCAGAAAGTGATCAGAGACCATGTCCAAGGGCAATTATGATTTCTGGGCTGGTGGCCTCGGATTACTTTGTAGAGAGTCAAGTAAAGTGTTCACATCCATCTTGATGAAATAAGCTTGTTTGCATCCATTCTGGGTCTTTTGCTTGTAGTGTGTGCTCCCTGAGGTGAACAGTTGTCAAGATTAGACTCTGGCTACTTGTGAACCAGAGCAGGGTGCAGCAGTT
This sequence comes from Protopterus annectens, assembly GCF_019279795.1. Taxonomy (NCBI): domain Eukaryota; kingdom Metazoa; phylum Chordata; order Ceratodontiformes; family Protopteridae; genus Protopterus; species Protopterus annectens. Next base: position 1,180,915,222 of record NC_056746.1, on the reverse strand, counting down.
AAATTGAATGCGTGACTTGTGTTTCTTTTTAAGCTTTTTGCCTTCTGTCACTAACTCCTATAAGGTGGTTATTGAACCATGTGATGCTTCCATAACACTGTGTGTTTGCTTTTATGAAGAAAATGTTAGTGCAGTGTGGCATGGTTTCCTTCTGGTTGTATTAAAAAAAATTATGCATTGTAGCCTAGATCCATGATTGCAGACTTGCTGTTTAAGATGATCATAGAGTCTGCTATGTTGGATGTCAATTAGATTCAGGAAAAAAAAAATGTGAAACACTCTAAGAATGGTACCAGACCATCTGTATGGGTAACCTCCAGAATGCTGAAAAACACAAACACCCTCCCACAAACACATGGATGCACATGTGTGTGTTTGATAAATATTGACATATATGATCATAGTGTGTAAAGAATATATAGATTACATGTTCTGTGTATAATTAGTGTGCACACAAATGTATAATGTGAGGTCCCTATCAGTTTGAGTTTTCTGAAACTCAAACTCCATATGGTCGAGACCATAGAATTTTTGAAAACTCAAAGCTTTTGAATGGGAATTGCAGTACAGTGAGGAGTGGGAAATTTACCCTCTTCCTCCTGCAAAACTGTAAAAAAGGTAGATTTTTTAAAAAAAATGTTTGAGTTATCAGAAATGTGTGGAAACTCAATCATATGGTCTCTTCGATATTTTTTTGAGTTTCTGAAAAGTCGATCATCCGATGTAGACCTATAATGTGTGTATGCGTGTAATATTTGTATGTGTAAAACAATAAATACAATTATATACAAACACACACCCACACACATCAAATGTGCATGTGTAAGCTGTATATTAAAAGAAAAAACTTATTGCACACAAAAATAAGTTTGTCAGGATGTCAAAAACACTTTTGCTAAACTAATCAAGGAACTCTGGACCTTGATCAAATGAGAGGCAGATATAGGATAAAAATAGCCATCCAAGTGAAAGATGACCACAAAGCTTTCTTTAATTGTTAAAACTATCAGCACTGTACCAAGCTAATACTGAACTAAATTGCATACTCAGACACAGGGAACTTGGCCAATCTGCTATTTGATAAATTTAACTCAAACTTCACCTCCTCTGCCTTCAAATTTTCTCAGACTACTTGCCCACACATACATCCGCCCACACACTCATCTCCCAAGAACAAGTTCTGAAGGCACCAAGGTCAATAACACTACTTCTGTGGGACCGGATAACATGACAGGGCTGCTTACTGGCCAGTCTGAAACACGACTTTCTGATCCTCTACAGAAGCTATTCAACATCTATCTCAAACAGGCTTCTTGCAGGATGAATGGAGGACAGCAGTAGTTGTTCCCTCGTAGAAAGTTGGGGTTTCTACAGACTCTGGTAATTATAGACTCATAAGCCTGACCAAGCTCATCTGTAAGGCTGTGGAAAGGATCATTCTAGAATTATATGTACAAGTGTAGAGGTAACCCACAGACTCCTGACTCCAATCCAGTTTGCATTTAACAGCAGTTCCTGCCTACTTAGCCTGGTCAACTTCTTTGAAAAAGTTACTGAAGCAGTGGGTCATGGCAGAACAGTGTACACTGCATATCTAGACCTGTCAAAGGCTTTCAAAACCATCCTACACTCAGTGTCATAGATACATTTTCCAAGCTAAATGTTAATTCCTGTGTAACTTGTTGGATAGCAAATTGTCTCACAAATAGAACCCAGGAAGTTAGGGTTGGCAGCTACACCTGTTCCAAAAGATCTGTCACTTGTGGTGTATCCCGTGCTCGGTCCTTGGGTCACTACTCCTTGGCATTTACTTCTCTGAGGTCAAAGCTAGTGTTAGGGGCTTGTGGCTAACCAGTTTCTAGATGACTGCATACTTGGTGCCGTTATAAACTCTGCAGAGGACACTAAGGTTATCCAGGAGAGCCCATCCCGTCCAAAAGTAAATGCCAAGAAGTATGTGTGTGGTTGTGGCCTTCGGCGAGCATGACTGCCCTTGTAAATATCACAGTGACAGTACATCCCTCAGAATTGAACCCATAATTGGTGATCTGGGAACCTATGTCGACATATGCAGATCATCTCAGAGCCTTGTCCCTCTTCACAGTATTTTGCAGGCTACCGAGAGGCAACATCTGCCTTCGTATCGAGCTTCAGCAGACCTCATTCTGTCGGCCCTATTACACATTCACAGGGCCAATGGTATCATAAACACCTGCTCAAGGGAAATCTGTCTGTTTTGGAAAATAAACAGAACATGTTGTAGGGATAATTTTGTATCACAGAGAAAACCCTTTCTGTGGAACCATCTTCCACTCCATATAAAGCTAGGTACTTCTCTTATTCCAGTCAGATGTAATTTAGCTGAGTGGATGGGTAACCACTAATTCATCTCTGGTTTAACATTCCTGACTCTCATGGATAGAAAAAAAAACTGCAAGTGTCCCAGCACATCCTTGACCTATCCATGACCTATTTCTGGGATATTTGAATGCAAAATATAGGGGACAAACTACCATGGAATGTAAGACTAGGTTTTTAAGGTCCTCATAGGTCAGTAGCCCAGCAAGTGCCAGTGAACCTGTGTGTGTGTGTGTGTGTGTGTGTGTGTGTGTGTGTGTGTGTGTGTGTGTGTGTGTGTGTATTGAATAATTAGTGTATTTTGTGAATGTTTAAATTTTATCGTGAATATTTGGTTTTAGTGTGAATGTATTTTAAATGTTAATTGGTTATTGATGATTTACTTTACATGGCCAAATGGAATTGTATATTTAAAAAACTGAAATGTGATTGTAAAAACAGTCTGAAGTGTAAGCAGAGATGACTAGATAAAAGTGCTACCTGTTCTGTTGAAGTTGTTGTTTCAGCCGTGGTAATTTTTGGCTTTGTTTTATTAAGCAATCCGTGCCAGGCTGCCGTTGAGGAAGGTGTGTGTGTGTGTGTGTGTGTGTGTGTGTGTGTGTGTGTGTGTGTGTGTGTGTGTGTGTGTGTGTGTGTGTGTACGTATATACATATATATATATATATTCACACACACATACGTACATATATATGCACATTATATGAAAGCATACTTGGGAGACATGAGCTTATTGAGTTATATGGTAAGTGTGCTCCATCTGCTGGTTTAACAGGTTATTGCAGCAAGTACTGATCATTGGTATTTCTAACGAGGCAGACGCATTGAGTCTCTGACGGACTTTTTACAATATATATAACAGACCATCTTACACTACTCAAATTTGTTTAAATCTGCCAAGATCTGGAAATAAAAATAAATATAAACAGTAACATAAACACACCAGCATAAAGAACAAAAATTTTGCTGGGTGTATAAGTGAAAAGAAACTGATATGTGAATATGAAGGCAAACTGAAAGATGAGACTATACGTTATACAGCCTATACCTAGCAGTTGGGTGCAAACACTCCCAGGCATTCTTGAGGTGTCTGATTTATTTGAGTGGCAGCATTTGGTAGATAAGCCATGGAGTGGGTGTTGGGGGGGGGGGTGCCATGTGGGCACTGGATGACTTTGGTTTCAAACTCGAGAAATTTATTTTCCAGCATACTTACACATATGTGAAAATTTGTTTCCTGTCTATTTAGAGTATTTGTATTTTCTTTAAGGGCAACCACAGTAATGTTAATTGCAGTAGTCCTAGGTAGAGTAATCAAAATGCCTGTCATTTGAACTCGCTATTATCCACCTATAGTTTGTACTGGAAGATGCACAGAAATACTCTTTCTGAATAATGATCACCACTCATAATAAAAAGTATAAAAGCAATGTGATATAAATTGATGTCAAGTTTTTTGTGGTGTTTTTAAATGTGATTAGAATTTAACTGGTACAGTTTAATTTCTTGCTTGTGTCGTTTATGATTTCACTTTTATCAGGAGGTTGTTTTTTTAACCCTTTTTGAATTCCTCTTGGTGTTTCTGTTCAGCCAGACTGCCCAGTGCAAAGTTACACTGCACAACCACTTGGTCAGTATCTTGAAGCTGCTGTTTGTACAGGCAACATTACAGATAAGAAAGTTTTCTAGTGTTAAGTCATTTGTAGTATTGACAGACCATTTAAACTGTGTAATGGCTTGGGATCCCTGGCTGCTTGTCCCTCAACACACTCAACAAAGGGCTTCACAGTTAGAATAACCATTTACCACACTATCCTCGTAAAACCTCAGTTAGGACTTGGATTGAGAATCCCAGACTGAATATCATTCCATATACATCTTCCAGCAAAGGGCTGTACACTCAAGATAACCAATGGTCACCCTTTTGCATAAAAGTTGATTAAGGACTTGCAGCAGAGACTTCTCTAGAGTAAGGTATAACATAAGATAACTTTCTACCTGAAAGGTAGCTGAAGAAGAGTCTTGTCTCTCCAGCTTTGTGCCCACCCTCTAAGATATATATATACATATATACATATATATATATATATATATATATATATATATATATATATATATATATATATATATATATATATATATATATATATGTATTTTATATATATATATATATATATATGTATATCTATGTATTTTATATATATATATAAAATATATATATATACACATGTGTATATATATATATATATATATATATATATATATATGTATATTACACTGTCCAGATTGACTTGTTGCTGTGATATTGTTTTGATGTAGTAAGTAAGATACACTGAGCTTGCTTTAGATAATTAGCAAAGCTGCTGCCTTCCCCCTTGCCTCCTCCAAGCCTAAGGAGTCAAAGAAGCAGGCACATAACATTCACTATGAAGTTCAAACAGGGGAACTCTGATTAATAAAACACTTCCAATTGCATCTTAAAAACAAAGAATGGTGTACTTTATTTTAAACTCGTTACGTAGACAAATGTGGCTGATTGCCTTGTACAATTTGTCATTAGTGGCCTGCTTTACTTCCCAGTCACCTTACCAGTAGCCATATTTTCACTCCCAAGACCCTACCCCCCCTTCTTGAATTACATTGAACACATGCTTTGTTAGATATTAGAATAATATCTGCTAAATCCCTTATAGCCCACACATTAACATCAAAATGAGCTAACAAAGTACTTAACCAGTCACATACCTTACACTGGCATTTTTGTACATACCCTACTGAAAATGTGACTAAACCCACAAAACTTTTATTTATTTATAATTTGTTAACCAGGTTAGTCCAACTGAGCCAGGGGCCCATTTTCAGTGGAGACCCGAGGAGAAAAGCTCCAGTTTGAATCACACACGTAAAATTATAAGCATACAACAGAAATGAAAAGTTGGTACAGAAGACAAAATATGGGGAGAAGTAGCCACAGTTAACATTATTACATACTGTACATGAGATTATGATAAAAAAACAGAAGTAAAGAATTGGCTGACGAAGTTGTTACAAGATTTGTGATACACTTAAGGCATTTGATAGAAAGTGACATTATACTGGTATTATAAATGAGGGAAAAAATTTTGAGTATTAAGTCCAGAAAGAGAAATGATATAGCATTACAAGACAGAGAGAAAGGAGGACTGTAGATTAGATGAGTGAAGGATGGATAAATGATAAAGTTGTCATGTAGGGGGTTTGACCGGGGCAGGACCAAGTCTTGAGTGGGTGTTTTTTTAGTTCATCTTTAAACAGGTATTTTTGGGAGATCTGTCTTGAGTTAAGGGCAAGAGTGTTGCAAGTGTGGGCTATAGAGTGCATATAGATGGACTTTCCGATATTCTTGTTGGGTTTGTAGATATCAAGGATGAGTTTGTCAGTTGAGGGAAGGTGAAAATGGGGTTTATAGTAAGATACAAGGTTAGAGATGGAGGGGCAGGAAGAGGGGTCATTTAGGATGGAATGGGTGATGCATAATTGCTGAAGTAATAGTTGATTAGAGAATTTGGGCCATTGGAGTGTGTTAAGGGCAAGACAGTGATGGGAATTATATGGGAGGCTAGTGGCAAATCTGGCAATTTTATTGTAGGTTTGTTTGAGTTTGTAGAGTAAGGTAGTTTTTAGTATTTGTAAGAATAGGGGCTGCATACATGAGACAAGGTAGTAGACGAGACTGGGCTAGGGATATTTTGGAGGAAGGTGTAAGGAATTTCTGATTACAGTAGAGTAGACCTAGTTTCTGGTGTGTTTTCTTTTATACAGAGTTGGGTATGTATGTCATATTTTAATTTATCATCAATAATGACTCAGTTTGGTATGGGGTTCGGGTTTAATGATGGTATTTAATGATGGGAGACTATGGAAAAGGATGATTTGTGATGTGCCAGTGTTTTAGGAAGGAAAAGAAGTTTAGTTTTTTTAGGATTAAGTATGAGTTGATTTCTCAGAGAGCCATGTTTCAACTGAGAAAAAGGAGTTCTGAGTTAGGGATAAGAGATCAAGGACGTTGTGTGCAGTGGTAATAAGAGTAGAATTGTCTGCATATTGAAGGTGAGTTGAGAGGTTGCAGATGGAGTATAGATCATTAGTGAAAACATTGAAAAAGAGGGGGCCTAAGATAGATCCTTATGGTACACCAGTGTTGACAGGTTGGAAGAGGGAGAAGACCTTTTACCAGCAAATGGAGTGTTGTCTGTTGGTGAGGTAAGTAGAGAACCAGTTTAAGGGGGAAGTAAAGAGTTGGAGGTTGGAAAGTTTAGGTAGAAGTATTGAGTGAGACCTTGTTGAAAGCTTTAGAAAGATCAAGAAATAAACAAGAGACTAACAAGTTTTGGTCTCAGGCCTCTGTTACTGTATGGGTGAAGGAGAGGAGTGCTGTGGTTGGGTCTAAATCCATGTTTGGTAGGTGTAAGCAGGTTATTATCAAGTGTATATTTGATTAGCTGGGTGTGGATTCACTTTTCAAGAGTTTTGGAGATGGGGGACAGAATGACGATGGGCCTATAATTAGGTGGATCGGTGGAGTTTACTGCCCTTATGAAGAGGAATAGTGTTGAAGGATTTCCATAAATCAGGGAAACAGGCCTCAGTAATGGAACGATTTATGAGTATCAAAATGAGGTAGGCAATGAATTCTGCAGCAGTTTTAAGAGAGAAGGCAGGCAGTTTATCAGCAGATTGGGAACAAGGTTTGAGTTTGGAAAAGAGGGATTTGTTGAAAGAAGTGGGGACAGGTTTGATGGAGAAAGTACTGAAGGGTGTCATGCTTGAGGATTGGCCTAGCAAAAGGAGGCAAGAGAGTTGTACAAAAAACTGTCAGTCTGGTAAGTAACACTCTTCTCAAAATCATACAAGTGAGGGGGCAGAAAGTGATGACTACAGGCAAAAGTCTGAAACGTTTGTGACAGGGCAGTGTACCTTTAAGTATACAGTTATACAGGTAACTAAACTAACTGAAACTGTAGCTGCTTACAACCTGTTTTGAGGAAAGGGGAAAATGATTCCTCCAAAAAGTGTTCTTTTCTGGCCTTAATCACACTTCTGCCACCCTTAATGTTGGCATAAATGGAAACTGGAGCACCTGTTGAAAACCCACAGTAAGAACATGCAGATTCCACTCACACACTCACAGGCACGCGTGCGCGCACACTCTCTCTCTCACACACACACACACACACACACACACACACACACACACACTTTCTCTATCTTTCTTACATGCACGCACACACTGTACCCACACTCGGCAAATAAAAATGATACTAGGCATGGAATGAGTGAAAAAAACAATCCAGGTAATATAGCAAAACGTGTTCTGTAGAAGCCCCCAAGAATGGCTACTAGGATCAACACAAACAAGGCTAAGCCAGACTACTGTAGAAAAATGCAGTAGTCCCACATAGGTCAACCAAAGCAATTCTGAAATTCAATAAAAAAAAAAAGCTTAGCCATTCATAAAATATTTCATAACACCAAGAATCTAAAAACGTTAACACCAGAAACACTTAAAAAGCATTAAAGCACAACATTTGCAACCCTTCTCAAACCCACCGAAATACCTTTTACTCAAACTAACCTCCCTCAGCCCAGGAACCGTTGTACACCTTCCTAAATAAATCCCTCTACTAGTTTCCCACCTTTCTAAAGCTAGAAAAGTCCAGTTTTCAGATTTTGCTGAATCCTGGACTGTTTGTAAGTTTCTGTGTTGTCCAGACCTTTCTAAGCTAGAGGGAAGCTTCTCTGTTCATCAGTGTGAGTGGTGAGCTTTGGAACAGCCTTATCTGTAGCTGGAGGAGTGGTTTCAGCTCAAAAACTGTAGTTTTATTGGCCATTTTGGGCTATTTCTATCCCTTTCATCTTTCTGTTTAAAAACCTGTGTTTGCACGGTTTTGCGCATCGCTGTTTAACTAGGGTTAAACTGTTCCTGGCACCAGAAAGTCTACTTTTCAAATTTTCCCTTAGTACTAGCCAGTCTTCTAGTTTTAGTACTCAAAACTGCATCCTTGTGCTCAGCACTTGTTCAAAACTCGTTGCAAGCACTGAACAAACTACAACTACTGCAGCACTCAACTTTCCTCACTTGTCAGGAGGAGAAAAGTTTTTTTTAGTACTTAAATTAAAAAGCACCTATCTAGGCATATCTAAGGGTCAGATCCCGGTGTTTTCCCCTGCCCACCTGATTAATCTGGGCATCTTGAGGCAATGTAACAATTGCCTCGTGTACACCGACAACCCTCTCCTCCTACCACCCAACACTACAACCTGTGAGAGATGCAATTATATAACCAAACTGGAAGCCAAGCTCTCCCCAGCCAAGACTGGACTAGACAGTCAAGAGGAGAAGGTAAACACCTACACCACACCATACTCAACACATATTCCATCAAATCGTACATCGTCTAAACCCACACATAGTAACACAAAACACGCACCTACATTCATGGAGGCTCTCAATAAAAATCTGCCCAAACAGAGACCTCCAAAGCAGAAACGCAAGCAACCATCACCCCCCACTACCCATACGACACATAGACCACAAAATAAGTGTGCCACTCATCCCCAGCCCTTAAGGTAAAACAACGTACCCAGCACATTTGTCATAGGCAACTCTGTAGTCAGGCACACTGATGTCCCACTCACCAGGCTAAACAAGGAGAAAGCTACTGTCAGCTGCCTGTCGGGTGCTGGGATCTGCCACATAACACAAGCACTCGGATTGCTCCACAACAAGTGCAGATATGACTCTGTCATTGTCCATGTTGATGTGAATGACCTGAGACGTACCTCCCTGCACTACATGAAAAGAGACATGGAAGAGCTCTCTGATCATGTAGCCAAGGCAGGTATGACCCTAGCCCTGAGTAGCATCCTGCCATCACCCGGAATGATACCACAGTAAGGACAAAATGATTGACTTCAACAATTGGCTAAGCTTCTGGTGTCATTCAAAGGGGATCCAGTATCTGTCTGCCTGGGATGACATGATCGACAGACCACGATGCTTTGCCAGAGATGGCCTGCATCTGTTGCCCCTGGGATTCCGAATACTGACTAAGGCTCTTGCCTCCCCTGTAGTGCCTTTTTTAGGCAAGGTTCAAATGACAGACCCACCACCATAGCAGGTACAAGCAAGCAAAAACTGAGGGTAATGCTACTCAGTGCTAGAAGTCTAAACCTCAAAATGCACTCACTCGAAGCACTCCTCAATATGGAGAACATTGACATCTGTGCAGTAACAGAGACCTGGTTCAAGGCTCCAGAGAGCACCAATACATTACCAGGCTATAATTCATACCACTCTTTTTGACCACCTAACCTAGGCTGAAATACTAAAGGAGGAGGAGTGTCCATATTTATTAAGGATATCCACATCTCCAGGCTAGTTACTCAACATAATGTGTCCAAAATTGTCTAAGTGCAACTAACACTGGGCAAGACTGCAATCTGGGTTGTAGCTTGCTACAGATCCCTTGCCATGCCCCAGAATTCCCACTCCGTGTTCCTCGATATACTGGATAATATTAAGATACAGCCCAATACCCTAATAATGGGAGATTTCAACTACCCCACCATCAACTGGGAAAACTACTCAAGTACTAACTGTTTCTGGAATTCATAAATTCCAATGCCCTGGATCAGCTTGTCTATACCCCCACCAGGGGCAACAATATCCTGGACCTGGTCATTACCAACATGGATGTTCATCGTGTTTCACTGTTGTAGCCATTACTCTTGGGTTATCCTGCTGGCAGGCTACCCGCAGTCGGCCTGAATTCCAAAGTCTAGGTCCGGCGTCGGTTGCTGTCGCCTCTTCCCTGACGTCAGTGCGCCAGTGGTATAAAAGATGCAGTCGACGCCATTTTCTTCAGTCTTTCTTGCTGCACGGTGCTCGAAGCAAAAGCAGTTCGCAAGTGCCGGTCGGCTGACTCCTGAGATTTTCAAGTCTTCATTAAAGCTAAGTACTCCATTGGGGAAACTTTTTTCTTGCTCCAGACTGATGTCAGAAAAAGTTAACAATTGTATTTCTTGTGGGAAGCAAATACCTCATAAGGATTTTCACTCTTACTGTATTCTTTGCCTAGGCCCTGATCACAACGTTGCTAGCTGTCGGTTTTGTGCTAGATTTAACCAACGCACTATTAAGCGTCGGTTCGATTTTGCATTTCATTACTTTGGCTGAAGATTTAATTATATAATGCCGTCGGAACAGCTGACGACTGGAGTTTACAAAAAAACGCATGGACAAGGAAAAGGATAGGCATCTGAGGTCCAAAACAGACGACGAGGCCTCCGTTAGGCCAGTCGCCGATTCTCAGTGAGGTGCTTTCGCAGCCCCTGGCGCCTGCTACCTCAGCCACAGGCCGCTTCCGACTCCCACGTGGAGCCGCCTGGGCCTCTGGATACTCATGGTATTGGACACTCTGAGATCATTCCCTCAGATGGGTCCGGAGCCGCTGAGCAGGCATCGGCTTCTGAGGGTGTCTTCAGACCTACACAATTGTATGTTAAACCATCTTCAGCTTCAAAGACAAAGACTAAAGCAGCTCTAAAGACAAAGAAACAAGTACAGCATTCTCCTACTCAGACTTTCATGCCTAAAAAACAGATGCTTAAAATGGCCGAAGACCTAATTACTTTGATCAGGGGTTCCCATCCCCCTCCTGTTAAGAGGCCTAGGCAAGAGACAGAATATGATTCTTCTGATCAGGTTTCTATTTTCTCTGATTCCTCTTCTGAACAGGATTATTCCATGCCCTCCTATGAGGATTCTGATGCTGAAGAATCCATTCCTTCAGCCTCTCCTCCTGAGGATTATTCTTTTGGGGAAACCCTGCATAGCATGAGGGAGCATTTCCACTGGGAGAGCCAAGATTATTATGAATCTAAGAAAAGGCTCAGGGACTTTCTGCTACTTCCTCAGCACAGGCCCCTTGCTATTCCATTTGTTCTAGATATTGTAGATGATGTATTTTCAGAGTCCGGCCTGTCCCCTGACTCTTTACCCCCTGCACCTGCTAAGCCAGACAGATACTACAGGGTCCCGGATTCTCATAAATTCCTATATAAGAACCCCGCTGCTGACCCAGAAACTATATCCCCGGGTCCCAAAGGGGTCAAAGCTTCCACTGCAAAAAACCCTGTCCCCTCTGATAGGGATTCTAGGGCACTGGACAGATGGGGGAAAAAAGTTTACACTTCTGCTACCTTGGCTGTAAGGGCTTTAAATTGTCAATTTCATATGCTTAAATATCAGCAATACTTAATGTCTCTGCTTAAACAGAAAATGTTGACAAATACTGAATGTTCAGAGAACAAGGAAATGCAGGATTTATTGCATGCAGCTGAACAAGTGGGAAAGCATACTTTGCAATGTGATTATGATTCACTGGAGGCCTCTTGCAGGGCCGCTGTTACAGGTTCTGTTATTAGAAGGCATGCTTGGTTAAAGGAACAGAATCTGCCTGATGTTATAGCAAAATTATTAGATGCCCCATTACAGCATGATACTTTGTTTGGTGCTAAAGCAGAAGAGGTGTTGAAAAAAAATGGAGGATAAAGCAAAATCCATGCAGACAGTTAAGGATTTCTTACAGGTGCAGCCACCCAGATTTAGCAGGAACTGGCCTTCTAAAAATTGGTCCTTTCCAGTGTCAGACAGACCACAAAGAGGCAGATCTCAGCCCCAAGGCTCATACAGGCCTAAACAATGGGGTGCTCCTACTTCCAAAAGCGGAGAAGACAAATCACAACCTTACAGGAAAGAATCCCAATGACTTTCCTCTGCCAGATCCAAACACTTTTCTTTTGGCAGCCCCCTTAGGGGGAAAACTAGCACTTTTCTCATCAAAGTGGCAAATGGTTACCCAAGACAAATGGGTCTTGAACATAATGTCCCAAGGCTACAGGTTCCATTTTCACACCCAACCAAGGTCAAAAGGTATGCCAGACCTGCCACACAATCAATGGGCAGAGGCACAAAAGCAAATTACAGCCCTCATGGACATGAGGGCCATTCAACAAGTACCACAACAAGAGCAGGGGCAAGGATTTTTACTCCAGACTTTTCTTACTGCCCAGAAAAGACAAAAACTGGAGATCAATACTGGACCTGTCTATACTAAACACGTTTCTGGAGGTTCCAAAATTCAAGATGTTGACTCTACAGCAGCTACTGCCCATGCTGGGCAAGAAGGCTTGGCTCGTAACTTTGGACCTAAAAGAGGCATACCTGCATATCCCAATCAGACAATCTTGCAGAAGATACCTCGGATTCATAGCTGGCTCGATGCACTACCAATTCTCTGCACTGCCTTTGGCTTATCTGCTGCACCCAGGGTCTTCACAAAATGCCTGGCACCAGTAATTGCATTTTGCAGACAGAGGAATTCAGATATATCCCTACTTGGACGACTGCCTTATTCAAGCAGAGAACAAAGACATTCTTCTAAAGCACCTGGCATTTGTAAAAAGATGACTAATTTGCCTAGGGTACACGGTAAACGAAAAGAAATCAAAACTAGTGCCCTCTCAAGAGATAATATTCCTGGGTGCAAGCTTAAATACAACTCCCCAGATGGCTTATCTCACGCCAGACAAACACAAACAACTGACTTCTTACTTCAAAAAATTGTCAACAAAGACCCAGTTATCTGCAAGGAAAATCCTGCAGGCCTTGGGTTTCATGGCATCCTGCATTCTACTAATTCCATATGCCAGACTGCATATGAGGAAACTACAATGGTATCTAAAAAGTGTTTGGACTCAGCATTGCCACAGCCTGGAGACAGTAATTACCCTCATTCCCTGCCTGCAACAGGAGTTTTGATGGTGGGCAGTGGCCTGTCACCACAACAAGGGTCTGCCATTCAATTTACCCGCAGACAGACAGACGCTGACAACGGATACATCAGATTATGCCTGGGGGGCCCATATGGCAAGAAAATGTATTCAGGGTACATGGCCTGCAAGCCAGATGCATCTTCACATCAATCAAAAAGAGATGCTAGCTGTTCAGAATACCCTGACAGCTTTCAAGGATCTACTTCATCCAGGATAGCTACTGATAAAGACAGACAATGCTACGGTCATGTGGTACATAAACAAGCAGGGAGGTACACATTCCTACCCCCTCTGCAGACAAGCAATGACCTTATGGGACACAGCTTTGACTTACGTTCACCTGCAAGCACAATTCCTGCCAGGAAAAACAAATACTCTGGCAGACAAACTAAGCAGAAATCTCATGGATCCCCACGAGTGGAAACTGGATCCACAAGTCTTCAGCATGATAACAAGGAAATGGGGATGCCCAGACATAGATCTATTTGCCTCCCCTCACAACTGCCAATTACAGAGATTTTGCACAACAATTTATCACAAACAAGCATGGAGAGTGGCACGCCCTATCCTTCAGCTGGAAAAATCTAACAGTATATGCCTTTCCTCCACTGCCTCTCCTTCCCAGGGTACTCCTAAAGGTCAGACAAGAGAAGCTAAAATGATACTGATTGCACCAGACTGGCCACGCCAACACTGGTACCCAATCCTAAAGAGCTTGTCTCAAGGTCCAGCATGGATATTGCCTCTAACTTCTCACTTGCTGACCCAACAAAACAGTCGGATCCTGCACAGCCAACTCAGGACTTTAAATCTGGCAGCATGGCGGATAATGTAGCCATTCAGAACACTCCTCTTTCAAAAGCCATTATGGATGTTATCTTGGAGGCCAGGAGGCCCAGTACCAGAAAATCTTATGCAGAAAAATAGAAGAGATTCTGTGCTTGGAACCAGGAACAAGGCATTGACACGTATGTACCAAATATTCCTCAGATTTTACAATATCTAATTGAGATGCTAGGCAAAGGCCTTTCTTTTTCATCAATTAAGATTTACGCCTCTGCCATTTCAGCACATTACAATACGGAACCTCCTATCTTTTCTCATCCTTTACTAAGGCAGTATCTCAGGGGGGCCAAAAACATCAGGCCTCTAAGGAGAGCACCACTTCCGACATGGGACCTCAATTATGTCTTGGAAAAACTCACACTGCCTCCTTTTGAGCCAGCCTCAACAGCAGATATAAAATTCTTATCCTGGAAAACAGCTCTGCTCCTAGCAATAACCTCTGCAAGACGAGTCTCGGACTTGCAAGCACTCATGGCTGTGGAACCTTTTATCATTTTTCATCCAGACAAGTTTTCTCTGAGAACAAACCCAACATTTATGCCTAGGGTGGTGTCCAGTGTGGCCCTCAACCATTCACTTGCCTACCTTTTATCCAAACCCACAGAACAAGGGTGAGAAAATTCTGCATTCTTTGGACATACACAGGCAGCTACGCTTCTGCTTGGACAGAACTAAAGCTTTCAGAAATACTGAGCAACTTTTAGTGTCATATGTTGCAGGATCTCAAGGAAAGGCGATCTCAAAACAGACTATTTCTAAATGAATAGGTCATTGCATCTGTTTCTGCTATTCTCAACATGGCAAATCAGTGCCTAAGGGCATTAGGCCTCATTCTACCAGAGCAGCAGCCACTTCAGCAGCCTTCCTCAGAGGAGTACCAACCAAAGACATCTTAGAGGCTGCAACTTGGAGTTCAGTGCACACTTTTACAAAGCACTACCACTTACCTCTTTACTCTAAATCTAGAGCAGGCTTTGCCACTGCAGTTCTGCAGGGCCTCATAGCCTCCCCTAATCCTATTTAGCCCAGCCACCCATCCTTAGCTTTGGGATTCAACCCAAGAGTAATGGCTGCAACAGTGAAACACGATGAACATAGTACAGTTGTGTACCTACCATAAATGTAGATGTTAGAGTGTATTCACTGTTGCATTCCAGGTTACCCACCCACCTTCCCCCTTTTCTTTGTTGAGGCTTATCTGTACTTCTCTATCCTATACAACCTATGTGGTGCATTTACTTGTAGGTGAAGGAAATGTTTACTTTTGTGCATGCATACTTATTGGCATAATTTTCAGCCTACCAATTTGGGGGCACCTGACATCTGGGGCAAGAAAAACTGAAGAAAATGGCGTCGGCTGCATCTTTTATACCCCTGGCGCACTGACGTCAGGGAAGAGGCGACAGCAACCGACGCCGGACCTAGACTTTGGAATTCAGGCCGACTGCGGGTAGCCTGCTAGCAGGATAACCCAAGAGTAATGACTGTAACAGTGAATACACTCGAACATCTACATTTATGGTAGGTACACAACTGTACTTTATCGGATGTTCCACTCCAGAGGTCAACTCCTCACTAGTCAGATCCGACCATAAGCTAATCATCCTAGGCATCAATATTCCGTCTCCACCCCCCCCCATTAAGGAAACCACTGTAAAAAAAAAAAAAACTTCTCCAAAGACAACTTCACGCTTCTTAAGAAAGAAGTGGCAAACTTCACTACACCCGTACAGATTGATAATAGAGGTACGACTGCTGAATCCTATACAAATGCACTGTATAAACACATACACGAGTGCATGGATTGTGCATCCCCAATAGAACAAAGACACTATCCTCCAAAAAAGGAAGCCAATCTGGTGGTCCCCTGCCATAAACAAACTCTACAAGAGAAGGAAGAAGCTGTTTCAAAAAAGAGTAAAATCCCCTGATTGCAGGAACTCCCTGGTCACCCTCAGTAAGAAGCTGAGATCTCATAAAATCCTCCAAAGCTAGTTATGAAAATAAAATTGCCACTGATTCTAAAGACAACCTCAAAGCATTCTACAGCTTTGTCAAGAATCTCAATGGCGACACTCGGATCTGCTCCAAGCTACAGAACAACGGCACTAGATATACAGAACCAACTGATATTGCCAACATCCTGGCAGATAGGTTCAGTGCAAACTGTACCCCCCTCACCCCCCAAAGGGGCCATCCCTATACCTGACGAATGCATAGCCCCTGTAATCACGGATGCACAAGTTAAGACCACACTCTACAAAGCCAAAAACACAGCATCCATGGGAACAGACAACATCCCAGGCTGCGTTTTGCACGAACTACAGAATGAACTGGCAGCCCACCCAAGTACCATGTTCAATCATAGCCTCACTTCAGGCTTTGTGCCTACTGAATGGCACATGACAGTTATCCCACTCCACAAAGGGGGTGCCACCACGGACCCCGAGAACTACCACCCCATTAGCCTGATGAGCCTGGTCTGCAAGGCCATGGAACGTGTCAACATGGAACTTATAAACAAAGACAGGTAACCTGCAAACGCTGGGCCTCACTCATTTCGGATTTGTAAAAGGAAGATTATGTCTCCTAAACCTGATTGACTTCTTTAAAGCAGTCACCAGAGCTGTGGACAAGGGTAAGGTGGTGCACACAGCCTATCTTGACCTTGCCAAGGCTTTCAACACCATCTCAACTCTGGAATTATACATAAACTCACTAAACTGGGCATAAATCCCTATGTCACAAGGTGGGTGGCCAGCTGGCTCACTGATGGAACCTACACAGTGAAAGTAGCTGACTCCAAATCCGACTTCAAACCAGTGACAAGCGGAGTACCATAGGGTTCAGTCCTGGGTACTCTCCTGTTTGGCATCAGTAGAAGTGATGTGACTAATCACTTCTGCTGGCATCATATACATTTCAACATTACGAACATTCAACTACATGTAGCATTCCAGTATTTAAACAAGTTTGACAACTGAGACTATTCCAATACTGTTTAAATATGCAACCCTAATCCATCTGCCAAAGTCTGACTCCTCTAAAACAGCTGATGACTTCCATGCCATTGCTAACCTCGATTATATTACTAAACATTTTGAAAAACTTAAACTTGTAATCTAATGTTGCAGTATCTCACCTAATGTGATACTTCTTTGCGGCAGCATGGATTCAGACACAACTACAGCACCACTTCTTCTATTTTCCCCACTCGCATATGACTTGTGTACTAGTTTAGAAAACTGCAAACCCACGGGCAATTTTCATAGATTTAAAAAGGGCACTGATCTGCATAGACCATAACATCCGGGGAGGAGGTGGACAATATAGATTCTGTGACATTTGTACCTGGTTCACAAACTACCTGCTTTAACTTTTATAATTTCCAGTAAACTGTGAACAACCTTCACTTCTACAAACATAGCCAAGAACGGAGCCTTGGGGACACCATATTTCTATTTTCCTTGTTCATTAATCTTCCATGGCAGGTTCTCAGTCTCAACTGTGTTCTCTAGACAGGTGTCAGTGGTCACCAGAGTATCCCCTTCAACTGAAGAAAAACCCTGCAGGATAAAACAGTTTCAAAAACCATTGGAATTTGCCATAAACCAATAGACTGTCCTGATGTTCCAAGAAGTTACAGTAATGCTGTCTTTGGCCAGCAAAGACTGTCCTCATACCCGCAGAATATATTAGACCTAGAAAGACTGCTACTTCCAGTTGCCAGCCAACAAAAATGCCTTGGAACAACTAGACCAAACTCTAATTTTCCTTTCTCCTTTCCAATAAGTCACAAAAGGTTCTCCATTTCAAGGTAGTGTACGAAATTTTGCACTTATTGACAAAGGATGCCAGACAGGTTATTGCAATAAATGTATTGCTGTTTATGCTCAGGTCTTCTCTCCCCATCACTGCATTACTTTTCTTACAGAATTTGGATATTGTATAAAAGGCAGAGAAAAAAAATGATTTATCCATCTCAGCCCCCATAATGAGCACCACTGCCTAATGATCAGTACATCTAACTGGCTTCTAGTATAGGCTAGGGCCACCATTCTTCTAAACACTTTTACCAGTAAACTAATAGAAATCACTGCCCTCCATTCAAAATATACCTCCTGCACTTCAGGAATACCTCGTATGCAGTCAGATGATTGCCACCTGATCAGACCACCTTATCTGTTGGTAATAGCAGAAAATCAGTTGTGAAGATAACGCCAGCAAACTGGAATTTAATTTTACAAAGACTCAGATGTAGCCCCATCTTATAAACCTTCTTAAAAATCACATAAAAACATTTTAGTCAAACCTGCCAGTGTAACTGCTTTGATGCTCTGATTAAGCTTTAATTTCCAGAACCTACTATGCTGTTTCTTGACACTCAGTGTAGACAGGTCAGTACTGAAACAACTAAAGTGTAATTGTAAGTATATGCACATGTCGCAATATCTCTGCATAACTCTACTCACTCTTTCGCCTACCCTCTACATGCCAACATGTTAGTACTTTATTCTTTGTGTACACACTGCCTTTAATAACCTAGATGCATTCCTCTAACCAGCATTATCTTATTCTTGCCTATCTTTTTCTTCTAATCAACTTTGAATTCTTATCTTAACCTTAATTTGCATGGATGTCTTCTCTGTTGACCCCCTTTTTGTAAACAAACTATATGGGTTTCACTTTGATGTTTTATTTCATTGACAGTGACTTACCAGTGTCCATAAGGGGTTCACAAAACTTTATAGCTATACTAGTCAGTGCATGGCACAGTACATCCTAATATGTTCTAGTTGACTGTTATTGTTTTCAGTTGGAATGTTCACTTTCAACAAAACTATTTATATTGAGTTGTATTGTATCTTGTTCATTTTTTTTTCATGCTTGTAAGACGTGGGTCATGATTACACTGGTCCAAGGACACTCTTCAAAGTAAAATTCGCCTACCTTGAATTTAGTTTTTGGTGGTGTCCACCAAACGTAGTAAAAAAATAAAATATGGTGGCAGAGAGTTACTAATTCGACTTAGTGGGTAGGCAGTTTCAGCTATCAACAAGGAGAGTTGTTACATGAGAAGTAAAAGCTATTTGACTGTGTGTTTTCAAATGCTTGCATTTGCACTTAACACAGACACACCTTTAGTTGTGTCTGTCCTATCCATGCCTTGAAAGGATTAAGATAAATATATTAGTGCTGTTGGTTGAATCTGGGAATGACAGACAGATTGGTCGTGCCTGATTGTCAGAGCCTCAGTTTGCCATATTGGGGAAACTGCCGATGTTATGTGATCCTATCTCGCCTACATTCTGTACTGATGGGTTCGGAGCCGATTCTCGGCTCCGACTTGACACGCTATACTATAGAGCGAAGTCTCTAATTGGCTGAGCTATTCTATATCCAAGGATGCACCACCACTACTTCCCCAGATCTCGTTTGCCGCTTGATAGCAATAGACGTGGTCTCGACTTGGCTGGGCTAAGTACCTTTTACTGACAAATTTTCTGTCAGAAATTTTCTAATTTTTCAACCAAAAGCTGTTTTAACAGCTACTTGTCGTTTATTAGTGGTTTTTCTGAAAGTTTGTGTGTGAATTTTGTTAGCGCTAGGTTCCCGCTTTATTAGTAGGCTTCTCCTCGCGCTCTACTTCATACTGTGTCATATCCTTAATTTTTTTTGTGTAGTAAATATATTTTTTCTCCAACGACAAGGTCCCGTTTTAGTTAGAGGGGCCTTGCCCTCGCACTCTGCCAGAGCTGTGTTATAGTTTTTGCCTGTGGCCTATCCTGTTTAAATTAGAGGGATTGGTATCTCTGTGGTAGTTTTGTTCTAGTCTGTTTTGGTAGTGTGCTTCTTTGTAGAGATGTCTAAGGAGCATAGGCCTTCGGGTTTTAAAAAATGTACCAAGTGTGGGTACAAGATGTCAATCATGGATGACCATTCTCTATGTGTTTATTGCCTAGGTCCTAAACACCTTCAAGAGTCGTGTAGTGTATGTCACGCCTTTTCTTCTCGTGTCCTCCAAGAGAGGAAAAACAAATTGATATTGAAGGGGCTCATCACCCCTTCTTTTGAGGAGGCTTTATCTTCTTCCCCCTCTCCTTCCAGGAAGAAGAAGTCTTCGGCTCCGACCAGTCCGTCGGAGCCGACAGCTAAGAAATCAAGGCAGGCTTCTCCGTCGGCTCCACGGACTTCGGAGCCGAGGTCGGAACGGTTTGCCTCGATGCCTCCAGCCTCGACTCCTCTGTCTTCGGAGCCAAGCGCTCGAGCATCGAGAGGCGAGTCACCTTCTTCGGCTCCATTGGTTTCAGAGCTGAGAAAGGTTGCTCGCTCAGACTCTTCTACCTAGGTGCCGAAGTCCCCGTCGGCTCCGAGGGAAATTACTGTGCTGGTGGAATCTCCCTCTGCGCCGATATTGCTTGAGACTATTCGGAGCCGGTCCCCTAGTCTTTCGGAACCGGCGGAGAAGTCAACTCGGGCCTGATCGGTCTCTTCTCGGTCTTGGAGGATGTCCGATTCGGATATAGACAGGGTGCTTCAAAGGCTGTTCCAGTCTCCAGTTTTCCAAAAGTTAGTCTCTGCTCCAGCCCAGTCGGCTCTGGAGCCGATTGTCCACCCTGTTGTATTGGTTCCTTCTCCAACAGCCTCGGCACCGTTGGAGTCGGTGCTGGTGGAGCCAGTGGAGGTTCTCAGGTCGGCTCCGACCCTTACTCCAACCCCGACCTTCGGATCGGAGTTCGGTACATGGACCTCCTCGGTCGGCCCCGGGGGTGACGCTTCGGGTCCGATGCTTTTGGTTCCGAGCCTCCCCCTCGGTGCGTCGGCTGCGGGAGTGCCGTCTACTGTTGTGGCCTCGGGGGTCGGACCTTCCCAGGACTTAGGGGGGGGGGGTCCGGCCTTCAGGGCCATGAGGACTGCTTTGGCCAAATCTTCCTTGGCTACCTCCACCATCTCTCCGGCACCTTCCCATGGCACAGAGACTTGTTCCTTTGTTGTCCCCCTGTCTCAAGACAGCGGAGCCCTGGGGCCTGAGGTCACCCCCATTGGGGATTCCTCCCTTCCTGGGGGTCCTTCCGAGGCTTCTTCGGAGGAACCTCCCAGGAAGAGACAGTGTAAGAGGAAGCAGGTCGACTCGCCTGATGAGTCTCTCACCTCGGACACCGACCTCAATGATGCGGAGGGGTCCCCCAAGTCGTCCTCGGATGATGTCTCCTTTGTAGACATCTTAAAAATCCTCAAGCAACGAGGCGACTGGCAGTCCAAACCCCCTTCCGCTGAGGAGTCGGTATTCCTCAAGGCCTTTGGGGCTCAGCCTTCCGCCTCCTGGGTGTCTCCGCCCTTCGATGAGCTCCTGGATTTGATCTCTCGAAGGGCATGGGAGCACCCGGATTCTGTGGAACCGGTGCCAGCTCGCCCGAATAAATTTGTCAGCCCCCCCCGAAAAGGAATTCTTATCTAAAGGTGTGGCCGTAGATGCCCTGGTGGTGGCATCTGCTACCCAGCAAGATGTGGCAGAGGCTTCGACGTCCATCCATCCTCCTAATAAAGAGTCCAGGAGTATGGATCGGTACGGGAAGCGCACCCTTACTTCAGCAGTCTTTACCTTAAGGTCTCTGAATTACCTTACGCACTTCACCAGACTTCAGAGGGATCTGGTCAAGGAACTTTCAGATACCCTTTCTGGTAACCTACCTGAGCAGTTGGCCCAGACGGTTAGCTCTCAGTTGGCTACTCTATCATCAATATCGAACTCGTCCATGAGGCTCATTTCATATGCGGCCGAAGGGGCGAGTAGAGCGGCGGGTACAGGTGTTGCTCTACGGAGACAAGCCTGGCTCTGCCTGTGTCATTTTGCGGAGGCCTTCAAGTCTTCCTTTGCCGACGCTCCCTTTGATGGGTCCTCCTTGTTTGGATCCAAGGTAAAGGACACCTTGACCCGCTGTGAACAAGAGGGTAAGACTTTGACTGCCGTAGGGGCACGGTTTTCCACTCCCTTCCGGCCTTATCCCAAGGCTAGAAGAGGGGGGAAAATGTGGTTCCGCAAATCTCGGAAGACTTACCCCTCACAGCAGGATGATCCCCCTTCTAGAGGCAGAGGAGGGGGAAATTTTTCAGGAAGACGCCATCCCAGAGGCGGCAGAGGCCCCCGCAACACTGGAGACCGTGAGTCCTTTCGTGGCTCCTCAACCTTCCAGCATCCCTGAAGGATTGCCCGACTGTGCCGCTCCGGAGCCAGTCGGGGGTCGTTTTTCGAGGCACCTAAAGGCCTGGGAGAATATCACACAGGACCGATGGGGGCTCTGAATCATTGCCGGAGGTTACAACATCCCCTTTTCTCAGCCCCCCCCATCCCGGAAAATCCCGGACCCACCACCCAGTCAACGGGATCTCGCAGCCATCGAAATTTCAAAGCTGCTTCAAAAAGGAGTCATCCAACCGGTCCCCGAAGACCAGACCGGATTAGGGACTTACTCAAGATTCTTTTTGGTGCCAAAAAAGACCGGGGACATGAGGCCCATCTTGGATCTCAGCAAACTCAACCGTTCTGTCAAGAAGTCCAAGTTCCGGATGGTCACCTTACAATCCATTCTCCCGCTGCTGGAGGAAGGTGTTTGGATGTGCTCCATAGCTCTCAAGGATGCCTATTATCATATCCTGATAGATCAGGTGTCCAGGAGACACTTGCGCTTCAGCCTGGGAGACAGTCATTTCCAGTTCCGCGCACTGTCCTTTGGTCTCACCACAGCCCCCAGGGTGTTCACCAAATGTTTGGCGGTGGTGACTGCTCACCTGAGAATTCTAGGATTCCAGGTGTTTCCATACCTAGACGACTGGCTCCTAACTACCACTTCCAGGCATCTACTCTTACAGAACCTAGCAGCCACTATATCTCTAGGCAACTCCCTAGGAATCACCTTCAATTGGGAAAAGTCTGTGTTGCTGCCATCTCAGTGCATACGATTTATCGGAGTAGAGATAGACTCAAAGCAAATGCGGGTCTATCTTCCCACAGAGAGGATAGAAATCTTACAATCTCAAGTCCGAGCATTGCTCCTCAAACGCCGAGCCCCAGCCAGAATGGTCCTACAACTGTTGGGTTCCATGTCGGCTACCGTTCTCCTAGTTCCCTTAGCAAGATTGCATATGAGGATTCTCCAGTGGCTCCTGTCAGTCCAGTGGTCGTATCAGGATCTCCCTCTCAGTCACCTCATTATGATCACGGAGACGTGCAAACAGGACCTCCGTTGGTGGCTTCTTTCCTCCAACCTGAATCAGGGGCGACCCTTCGTTCCTCCACCTCCAGTGGCCACTTTGACTACGGACGCCTCCCAGACGGGGTGGGGGGGACATTACCTGGACAGGTCAGTCCAAGGCAAGTGGCACCCCGACGAGAGTTCCCTCCACATCAACATACTGGAAATGAGAGCGGTGCTTCTATCGCTACAAGATCTACACAGTTACCTCCCCCAGGGCATGATTGCCGTTCAGTCCGACAACATGTCAGTAGTCTGGTACCTGAACAAGCAGGGAGGGACCAGGTCCTACCCCCTTTGCAGAGAGGCCATAAAAGTATGGGATTGGGCGATTGCAACCAACCGTTTCTTGGTAGCAACACACATTCCGGGGAGATCCAATGTGATAGCCGACAGACTGAGCAGAACTATTCTCTCCCCTCACGAGTGGTCTCTGAACGACAGAGTGGCAACTCAGATCTTCAGAAGATGGGGAACTCCTTGTTGCGACCTCTTTGCAACGCCTCTCAACACGAAATGTCTACAGTTCTTCTCTCTCACCCCAGTTCCGGGGGGGGGTTCCCAAGGACGCCCTAGTCCAAGCTTGGCCTACTGTACGCCTTTCCACCGGTTCCCCTTCTTCCCAGGGTGATCCAGAAGGCGATTCACTTGCAGTGCAAGATGATTTTAGTTGCCCCATACTGGCCTCGTCAAGTCTGGCTGCCCTTTCTTCGGAAATACACACTGGACGGTCCATGGTTCCTGGACCAGGTTCCAGACCTATTGATCCACCAGTCGGGACAGCTTCATCACTCCCTTCACTCGTTGAGGTTAACAGCTTGGCTTCTCCACCTCCGACCTTAGTCAGGAACCAGGTTTTGGACTCGGAAGTCATACATATTTTGTCCTCGGCCCACAAGAATTCGACTAAAAAAATTTATAACAGCAAATGGAAGAGATTCGCCATTTGGGCCCAACTCCGGGGATTAGATCCCATTTCTGCCCCGGTGTCAGAAGTTTTGAAATTTTTAGCTTCTTTATTCAATCAAGGTTCTTCGGTCTCTAGCATCAAGGTTCAATTGGCAGCTATTTCTAATTTTCATGAAATTATAGACCCACCTTTGATGAGCAATAAGTTGTGTAAAGCCTTCATGAAAGGTGCTGGGCTGCTATGACCTCCGATTTCTCATCCCGCTCCACCGTGGGATCTTAATTTTGTATTAGGTGCTTTGATCTCTTCCCCCTTCGAACCGGCAGCAACTTGTGACTTGAAATTTCTTTCTTGGAAGACTGCTTTTTTTGGTGGCAATTACATCAGCCAGAAGGGTTTCGGAACTTCAAGCCCTATGTGTTAAACCACCATACCTGGTTTTTCACAAGGATAGAGTATCCCTCAGGCCTAATCCATCCTTTGTTCCCAAAGTTTGTTCTAGTTTTTGTCTTCAACAGTCATTGGAACTCCCAGTTTTCTTCCCAAACTACTCGGACAGAGCGGAATACATCTTCCATTCATTGGATGTTCACAGGCAGTTGCGTTTCTACTTAGGACGCACTAAACACGGAAAACAGATCAGTTGTTTGTGTCCTTTTCGGACAATAAATTGGGCAAAGCCGTCACGAAGGTCATCATTGCCAAGTGGATCAGCGACTGTATCAGTCATACTTACCTTCTTTCTAATAGAGAGCTTACAACCACTGTGAAAGCTCATTCTACAAGGGCTATGGCTACTTCGACAGCCTTTCATTCCAAGCTTGCCATTAGTGACATTTGTGCTGCGGCTACCTGGTCTTCTCCTCACACCTTCATTTCTCATTACAAATTGGATGTGGCAATTCGGGGGCGAGCTTCCTTCGGTTGCACAGTTCTCAGGAGTGTTTTCCAGTGAGCCACCCAGGAATCAGGTGCTAGGGACGCTGTCCCATCAGTACAGAATGTAGGCGAGATAGGATCACATAACATCTTTTAGTTATGTACTTACCATAACTTTAGATGTTTGGGATCCATCTCGCCTACATTCCTAATACCCACCCTCCTTCCCCCTGCCTTGGAGATCAGAAGGGACCGGACAGTTCAGTTTAGCCGTTTCATCTTGAAACACCTGGCAATGTTATTTCAACTGTCTATGACTGTGTGCATGTGTGCGGACAAACAAGATCTGGGGAAGTAGTGGTGGTGCATCCTGGGATATAGAATAGCTCAGCCAATTAGAGACTTCGCTCTATAGTATAGCGTGCCGAGTCGGAGCCGAGAATCGGCTCCGAACCCATCAGTACAGAATGTAGGCGAGATGGATCCCAAACATCTAAAGTTATGGTAAGTACATAACTAAAAGTTTTCCCTAGATTATGGTATGCAGGGGGTCTTCCCTTCTGGGGTTCACGAG
Organism: Protopterus annectens; assembly: GCF_019279795.1. Lineage (NCBI taxonomy): Eukaryota > Metazoa > Chordata > Ceratodontiformes > Protopteridae > Protopterus > Protopterus annectens. The sequence continues at coordinate 1,180,889,525 of NC_056746.1, read as the reverse complement.
TGCCTGCTGTGCTATACTGAAACTGCGCCTGACTTGACTGACTGACTTTTTTTTTTTATTACAGTACCATTCACTAAAGGCAAACAAAAAAAGCATTCTCACCACTGCCCATTTAATTTGGATACCACACATATCCATCCTAAGACCCCTCTCTTTTTCTGTGCCCATAATGTCTGACCTCCCTGAATTTCAGGCTGCCCTGTAAGGTAGCAGCATTTTCTTTGATGCTAATGTCAGCCTTGATTAAAATTCACAACTTGTTATATAAATAATTGTATAAATTTAAATTGCTGTTTATGTCTAAATAACTAAAATGAAGCCTACAAGTGACAGTTGTGCTTGGTACAGTATCTTATGTCTTCTCAGTTCCACAAAATGTGCACATTTCTTTTATACGTGCACTTTCAAACACAGGGAGTATTTCTGTATGTCTATTTGGTGTGACTTCCAGTGTTCCTTCTGTAGTCATTTAGATATTATTGTGCTGCAACAGCCAACACGCTGGTGCTCGTTGTGTGCATAAACTGCTTACCATGTAGCTAAAATACACCACTGACTGCGATTTAATACCAACTATAACAAAAATATGAACTTTAGCTGCACATACATCTGCAGTCAGTTTGTGTGTCTAGAATGCAGACAGCAGAGGTAAATTTTGTACAATTTCCTTAACGTATGTGCACTGTTTAATACACATTTCCCAGGCTTAGCTAGGATACTGTAATACACACAGTAAGGGTCTATATTTGATACGAGTTCACCAATTCATAAAATTATGTTCATAAATTCCCTTTCTGAACCTGTTAGCATAGTTCAGGTCTGTTATGAGCCTTGTTTTTATTGTAGAAAACACTCAAGTTCAGTCTTTCTCCATGACGTACCATGAATTTCTGGACCATGCCATTGATACAGCTGACTTTACTTTGAACCCTGAAGGAATGAAGTCTTTCACCTTGTCTTTGAAATGGACAACTGGCTTCCCTTTACACCCAGACCAAATTATTTCACCTTAACAACTGAATTGAAACAATGTAAAAAAAAAATTGCTCCTCATGTGAGTTGCAGAAGTCTTCATGTCCCTTCATGACAAAAACGTTTGGGATGTTTAATGCTGTTGTATTTTTATCAGCTATTGTAGTCTCTTTATGTACTTTTCTGAAAGATAGTTTGCTTAAAATTATATGGTCATTTTGGTGCAACTGCTCAGTTAGTTGTACTACCATACACAGAGCACTCTTTATATGAGAAGTCTGAAAAGGTATAGTAATGTCAGTTCACAGTATGGGTAAGATTACAATTTCCAGTTCTCAGAAAAATCACCCTTAGCAGAGAGGGGGAGAGAGTTTACTTGCATGCATTTGAACCACATCTTAAAATCCAAAGAGCCTTATTTTCAGCTACTTCTGGTATCTTGTAATATTTAAATATTCATGATGGCCTAAATTATGGTTATGCCATGGTGGTACGGCGGTAGCGTTGTTACCTCACAGCAAGAGGTTCTCCCGTTCGATTCTCAGCTGAGCTTGGGAGTGCCTTCTGTGTGGAATCTGCATGTCCTCCCTGCGGTTGGGTAGCGTTCGAAAGACATGAGTGCGTAAATGGGCGTGCCTTCGTTGAAGGTTGGGCGTCGAGCTGGCACCTCAGCGTTTCGTAAAAATCTACTGCCAATCATTAGTGGACCAGAGTTCCGCTGCGGCGACCCCTTACCGGGAAAAGCCGAAAGACATGATGGCCTAAATTATGATATGGGCACAAATGCATGTGGCCATCCTCAACAGGTATTGCAGCTTTAAAACAGTACAGGAAACTAGTAATGTTATGCATTCTAATGTCTGATGCAGGTTAGAGATGCCAAACATCTTAAAGCTGTACATGTTTGAAGCAGTTTGTTGCTAATACTTTGCTTTGTCTTTCCTCTGTTGTTGTGCTGCTTCAGTTCATCTTTCAAAATAGAGGCTGTGCAGGTCATGTAGTCTGATATCTGAAGATATTATTCAAATTGATCACTGCTGCAGTAGCCTAAGTTGTATGGATCATATCCTGCGTAGGATTTAAGTCAGCTTCACCCTTCCATGTACCCAAATAGTCAGCTTGCTATGAGCTGATTAAAAAGACAGGTTTGGGTGCCAAACCCTTCAGATTTTTCCTGCTGTTAGAGAATGCCCATCTGTCGGCTTTTGGAGTTCAATGATGCTGTTCCATTGCCGGGCAGGTAAGTTCCATTGGGGAAAAACTTTCCAAGTATTATTTTTAATGTTAAAATTTACTTTCCTGTTAGTGAAAGTATGATTTAAGCTAAGAATATGTGTTTATTAACTGTCAAGCAGCTTTACTGTATTTTTAAATGGGAGCGCATTTTTGTTTTACAGTTTAAAAGTTGATTTAAACACACTAAAAACCTTTTTTTTCCTGTGGAGAAGTTGTGTTTAAATTCCTTTTTGCATCTGATAACGTGTATTAGAGTGCTTTTACTCTATTACTAGAAAAGTGACTTTGTACCACTTTTGAAATTTTACCAACTTGTACGTGCTTAGTTTCTCTTGGAAATGTGCACCATTCTCAACTTAACCATGGAACAAACTACTGGTCCCATAGTAAGCCCTTCTTCCAGCCATAAAAAGAAAAGTTTATTAAACAGCCTTTGCTACCCCAGCAGGCTAGAAATTGGTGGGTGACTGCTGTGACCAAAGCTGTTTACTCAGACACCCCCCAATCTCTCTGGTGATGCCCATACAGCCATTATGGACCAGGGGTTATCAACGTCCTCTGTGGCTGTTGGGGTCCCCTCAGTAGACAAGGGAAAGCCACTTTTTTGTTGTTTTGGGGAGAGGGCAAGGAAGGTGGCCTTGCTTAGACAGAATGTTGTTTCTATCCCTGTGGAAGCTGTGCCTACCTTTAAAGGTCTTGCTTGTCCTAATTTTTCCTGTCAAAAGAAACAGAAAACTAAACCTGTATCTTCTCTTGCTCCAATTTCACTGTCCAGGAGTAGTTTATTGATCTGGTTAAGGGTCTTGTACAGGCTATTGATCCTTCTTATCAGGTGGTTTCTGGTAAAAGAAAAAGTGACCATTCTTTTCCTGAAGAAATTTAAGAAATTGAATCTGGAGAGGAATGTGATGGGACAGATATTTTTTTTATGTTCTCAGAATTCTGATTCGAATTCTGAGGAGAGCAATGTTATCTGACTCTGTCAATAATTCTCTTTCTGTGAGACTATTTCCAGAATGCGCCACCGTTTTCAGTGGGAGGACATTGAGGTTTCTCATTCCCTCAGAAAGTACTATGAACTGTTACAAACTGAATTCTCAGAACCTCTTCCCACCCCCACCCCCCAGTTCTATCATCTATGGATGATGTGTTTGTCACAGCCTGTGGTTTCCCTTATAACCATCCTGCTGCACCTAGGAAAGTAGAATGGATGTACAAAGTTCCTCAGTCTTTCAAATTTCTGTACACTCTTCCCTGGTCTGACCCAGCAGGTGTAGTTTGTCAGTCCAGCTGCTGCTAAATAGTCAAAGTCAAAGAAGACATCATTCAGAACTACACAACAGTGTAGTGTAGTGTAGCTGAATGAAATTACAGTGCTTCGTTTTCAATGCAGGAAACAGTGGCACATATAGACCGGGAAAAATTAATAAAATATCACAGTAGAAATTTAATAACTAGCAGTAAGTAAAATAGGACAGCAGTGACCCACACTCATCCTAGAACAGGAGACAAGGAAGCCAAGGAACAATATGAAGGTAATATTTTCATTGTAAAATTTAAACAATAGCAGCATATTTATGATTAGACTGAATTATTGCACAGTTTGTATATTGCACTCTGCAGTCCTTCAATGTGGATGGTGACCTACCTTAGCATTGCACTTGGTTATTGCACATCCATAAAGTCAGCCACTTGATAGGGTATTTATGGAACAGACATCATGGTTCATTTTTCACAAGAGTTCAACAGTCTACTGGAGAGCGGAAAGAAACTTAGTCTGGTGGTCTTGCAATGCAGGCTTCTGTATCTCCTACCTGAGAAGAGGCGAGTGTACAGGCCATTGGCAGGATGCGTTGGATCGCTGGAAATCTTTTTGGCCCTGTCGATGCACCGGCATTGTGTAGATCTTCCAAAGGTGTAAGGAGGTACAAATGATTTTTTCTGCCAACCTTACAACTCTCTTGATAGCCTTCCATTCCTGATTGTTACAGCTCCCAAACCAGACTGTAATAAATATATATTATATGTAAATATTTTAATTCGAATTCTTCCCCTTCTAACAAGGATGGTAAAACAATTGATAAGTTTGGGTGGAAAGTGTAAGCTTCTGCAACTTTTTAATTTTTAGAATTTTGAATTGTCAGCTTCATGTTAAAGCTTATTCTGACTAATTGTGAATGTATTAGTAATGTTTTATTTGCATTTCCTTCCTGTGAGGAAAAATCAGATTTGTATGGTTTAGTGTCTTCTATTTCTCAGGTCACTACTCATTGTTTTTAAAATACATCTATGACTCTCTGTAGGTACTACATCCAGGGCTGTTGCCAGTGGCACTCTGTTGAGGCAGTTTGCCTGGCTGTGTTCTCAGAACCTCCTAGAGGATATGAAAAAAATGAGATGATTTTAAATTCACATTTGGATAGAGATTTAGTTTTTGGATCCACTGCTGCAGAGTTTATCAAAAATGTGATGAGGGGTAAGTTAATACAGGAAATCTCTGATTTTCCAGGCATCGTTCTCTAAATTTTCCAAGGTATTTTATGTTCCCTCATCCAGTTTTGGCAAGAAACAAAATACAGTCCAAGAAAAATTGCTGGTAAATATGTTTAAAAATAACAGTGGTAGCGAGGTTCCAAAAAGAAGTTCTTTCACTTAACAGCCCATTATCCCTTCTTCCTCATTTAAGTTTTTTTTTGTAAATTTGGATTTCAAAGATAATCCATCCAGACTTCAGACGTTTCTTAGTTTTGTGTGTGTGGATCACATTATCAGTTCTCAGCCTTATTTTGGGCTATCCACTGTTCCAAGAGTTTTCACAAAATGACAAACCCCAGTTGTAACCCATTGCAGGCTGCAGGAATCCACATTTTTTCATATTTAGACAACTTACTTATCTTTGCAGAATCTTTTTCAAAGTGTCAGGAATCTCTTACTTAGGTGAGAGATCTCCTGTGCAAGCTGGGATTCCAAGAGAACATTCAAAAGTATTTTTTTACTTCATCACAAAGGATTGTATTCCTGAGGTGTCTGCTAGACACCTCAGCACAAATAACTTTACTTCTGCAGGGAAAAAAAATATATATTTAGATTCATTTCATGTTGTTAACACTTAGACTTTGGTTACTGCAAGGGAATACCTCAGGACCCTGGGTCTCCTGGAATCTATGATTCTCATGATACCTCTGGCAGTATTCATTATGAGAAATGTACAGTAGTGTCTGAAGTTTCTTTGGTCGCAACACAAACACCACTATTTATTTCAGATTCCAGTTCTTGGATTTGTGAAAAGAGAAGTCACTTGGTGGAGACACCAAATATCCCTGAGTATAGATGTCCCCCTTCTCCCATCCTGCTCTAAAGCAGTCAGTCACCACAGATGGCTTGGATTTTTCTTGAGAAGTAGTGTCAAGGGGGATAAAAGAGCAAGATATCTAGATATCTGATATATATATATATATATATGTATATGTATATATGTGTATATATATATATATATATATATATATATATATATATATATATATATGTGTGTGTGTGTGTATTTGTGTGCATATGTTTTAAGGGGGCATCTGACATCTGGGGCAAAAAAAAATTATGTAATGGCATCAGCTGCATGTTTTACACCCCTGATGACCTGATCATGGAAGAAGAGACAGCAACTGACACAGGACCCAAGACTTTGTTAATCAGGCTGACTGAGGGCTACTGCAAGCAGATAACTCAAATGTGCTGACTGCCACTGTGAATACACTCGAACATCTACATTTATGGTAAGTGTACACAACTCTACTTTTATTGAGCTTAAATTAAAAAAAAAAAAGTGAATAAAAAAGTAACGTGTGTGTGTGTGTGTGTGTGTGTGTGTGTGTGTGTGTGTGTGTGTGTGTGTGTGTGTGTGTGTGTGTGTGTGTGATCAAGAGCGAGAGTGAGTCTGCGCATACCAACTTCTTGCATTACCTTAACAGTAAGAAGTATGAAACTGTAAAATATGTCATTATTGACTGACTTTTAATATTCAGTGATTTACTTGCAGATCAAACATACTGCAAGGTACAGTGGATAACTATGTGGTAAAATCAGGGATAGTTGAGAGGCATTGGAGTGGGAATGAAGGTGGCACAATGCCTTGCATTCTGGGAATTTTTTTGTCATTGATTTGATCCATAATGAGATGCTGAAGGTGCATTCACTGAACCTAGTGGCTGTAACCAGACCCTGACTCTGACCCTGAGTAGCATCCTGCCCTCACCAAGAATGATACCTCAGTATAAAGAAAAAATGATCAATTTCAACAATTGGCTAAGCTTCTGGTGTCATTCAAAGGGGATCTGGTGTCTGTCATCCTGGGACGACATGCTCGACAAGTCTCGTTGCTTCGCAAGATACTGCTTGCACCTGTCACCCCTAGGCTTTCGAATACTGGCCAAGGCTCTTGCTGCCCCCATAGTGCCTTTTTTAGGCAAGGCTCAAAAGTCAAACCCACCTCTGTAAACAGCACAATTAACAAAAAGCTAACTCCTGCCACACCTTTCGGCCACAGAACACGGACCGAAACACAAAAGGAGGAGGTGTATCCATATTCATCAAGGATACCTACACCTCCAGGTTAGTGGCGCAGCAGGATACCTCTGAGATCATCCATGTGCAACTAACATTGGGCAAATCTGCAAAGCAAATTGTGGCCTGCTGCAGATCACCCTCCATGACCCAGGACCACCACTCCACCTTTCTGGAGACACTGGAAAACATGAAGGTCCTACCGAACACCCTCATATTGGGCGATTTCAATTACCCTACCATTCACTGGGAAAACTACTGGAGTACAAATTCCCAGGCCCAACGCTTCCTGGAATTCATAAACTCAAACGCCCTGGATCAGCTGGTAAACTTCCCTACCAGAGGTGAAAACATATTGGACCTGGTCATCACCAACATGGGCAACAGGTGTTCCACACCGGAGGTCAACCCGTCACTGGTTAGCTCAGACCATAAACTGATCACTCTGGATGTCCACACCCCACCACCACCTCCAACTAAGGAAACCACAGTAAAAAGTCTTTTCTAAAGCAAACTTCACCTTAAGACAGAGGTGGTAAGTTTCACAGCCCCCACACTAAAGGATAACGCTGGCCAAGATACAGAAACCTTTACAAATGCACTCTGAGCACCTACAAGGATGCATGGATCGTGCCATCCCTATCAAAACCAAGACTCACTCCTCTAAGAGAAGGAAACCAGTTTGGTGGACCCCTGCAATAAACAGACTATACAATAGAAGGAGGAAACTAGATTGGAAAAAAGCAAATCCCAAGAAGGAAAAACATCCCTGATCAGTATCGGTAAGAAACTAAGGTCCCTCATGAAATCATCCAAGGCTAACTTCGAAAGAAAAATAGCCAAGGATTCAAAAGATAATCACAAAGCCTTCTTTAGCTATGTTAAGAATCTAAGTGGCAACTCACCGATATGCAGTGAACTAGTTCAAAATAGCACAAAATATACTGAACCTACTGATATTGCCAACATCCTGGCAGATGGATTCAGTGCAAACTTCACCCCCCTCTCCCCCCCAAAAGGGCCCACAACAATACCGGAAAAGTGTAGTGTGCCAAAAATCACAGACGCACAGATGAAAACAGCCCTTTCAAAAGCCAAAAACACAGCATCAGTGGGACCAGATGGTGACCCAGGCTGCGTCTTGCACGAACTACAGAACAAACTAACCCCCCACCTAAACAAAGCTGTTCAACCTCAGCCTCTCCACAGGCAACGTGCCCATAGAATGACGCACAGAAATTGTTATTCCTCTTCACAAAGGAGGGGCCACAGCTGACCTTGGTAACTATCGCCCCATAAGCCTGACTAGCCTGGTCAGCAAGGCTATGGAGCGCATCATCATGGAACTCATTAACAAAGACATTGGGAACCTCCAAACACTTGACCCAACCCAGTTTGGCTTTAAGGGCAGATCATGCCTACTAAACCTGGTTGACTTCTTCGAGACAGTCACCAAGGCTATAGACGAGGGAAAGGTGGTTCACACAGCCTACCTTGACCTCGCCAAGGTTTTCGACACCATTCCCCACTCTGGTATTACAGAAAAACTCACCAGCCTGAACATAAACCCCTACATCACGAGATGGGTTGCCAACTGGCTTACAGACAAAACTCCCACTGTAAGAATAGCGGGCTACAGGTCCGACTCTAAACCAGTCACAAGTGGTGTCCTGCAAGGCTCGGTCCTGGGATCCCTACTGTTCGGCATATACTTCTCAGAAGTACAGGCAAACACAGGAGGACTATGGCTAACCAAGTTCGCCAATGACTGCAAACTGGAAGCCATAATTGACTCTCTGGCTGACACAGACATCCCCCAAAAGGGCCTTACTGAGACAGACACCTGGTGTCAAAGTCATGGCCTCAAGCTAAATGCCAAAAAATGCATAGTCATCCCATATGGGAAAAACAAAACGCCCAATAATTACCACATAGGTGGCAGCCCCCTTAATACAGAAGAGGTAATAAGAGATCTGGGGACCCAGGTAGATAGTAATCTCTCCTTTGACAATCATATTGCCAAAGAAGTTAGGAAATCCTTCTATGTGGCCCATCTAATTACTAAAGGGTTCACATCTAGAAATAGAGGTTGTAGTGCCCCTCTACTAGTCACTCATTAGACTCATCATAGAGTACAGTGCCCCATTTGGGATGTACCTCACAAGATACTTCCAACAGCTGGAAAGACCACAAAAGTACTCATCAAGAGGATTACTGGCCTCAAACATATATCCTATGCAGCCCGACTGAAAAAACTCCGGCTGTACTCAATGACATATTGTTTACTCGGAGGTGATCTCTGCCTCACTTACAAAGCCATGTCCAACTCAGAATTGATGGACATGCTCCACCTAAAGAAATCCAAGTCACTGCGAGCCACGCGCTCTAGTGAGCTAAACCTCGCCACAACAATAAATAGAACATGCTGGAGGGATAGATTCCTGTCACAGAGACTCCCCATGCTTTGGAGCAAAATTCTGAATTACATCAGGCAGTGCCCCTCACTAACACTCTTCAAGAGAAACCTTGACAGTGGATGGGTAACAGAAAATACACCCCTGGGATCACTTCATTGGCTCTGCTTGACACGGGATCAATTAATCAATCAATGGGGTGGCGAAAGCCGACACACTCTGGCTAGGCTTATAAATGCCCTCGGGCAGATAGCCCAGTACGTACCTATGAACTGGTATTTCTGCGTGCATGTGTGTGTATGTAATATGCATATATAAAATGTGTGTGTCTGTAATAAATATTTATATTTATATATATATATATATATATATATATATATATATATATATATAAATAAATGTGTGTATATGTATGCACGTGTATTTATACACACATTAGTGTGTGTGTGTGTGTGTGTGTGTGTGTGTGTGTGTGTGTGTGTGTGTGTGTGTGTGTGTGTGTGTGTAAAAGAGAGGGACTTTAAATACTAATGTTTTGGATGTAAAACACTTCCTAAAACAGCAATTACATATGCTGCAGTAAGTTTGAAACAATTCTTGGAAGAGCTATTTTACTTCAAAAATATAAAAAAGTATTTAGTAATTATATAAAAAAACTGTTCTGTGTTTGTTTTTTTATTTTTATTTTATTTTTTTTAACTGCCCTCTCTTTAAGTGCAGTAATGCCTTCCATGGTGGAGATTACCAGGAAACTATTGTCCTTCCAGTGGGTAGTAAGGCCCTTCAGCTGTGGCTTCAGGCCTCACAAATTCCCTGGGTATGTGTTATATCTGATAATGCCCAGTCTGTTAGGCATTATTGCTTGCATGTTACATAGATCCAGAGCATGAGTCCAATCTTTGTAATATATGCAGGTTTTTATTGAGGCTACTTTAAAACGTCTTTGTTTTTATCGGAACTTCATGTTAAGGGAAGGCTGCAATCTTTTAGCTCTTGCTTTAGCTACCCTTCCACATAAGCTGAATGTATTCATCTGACGTTATTAATCTTCATTCCATTCATCACTGATGGTGTTCGGAACCAAGTCGGCCTTATACCAAAGCTCGCGCCAGCCAGAAACTATTGAGCAAAGATTTATCCATAATTCCCTTCTCCCTGTTACCTCAGGTCTCGTTTGCTGCATTGCCGTAAAGCTGCATTCAAGCCAACTCTCAGCTAAGTCTTTGATATTTTTGGATAGTTTGCTATTTCTAATTAGATAAGTGTTTTTTCAGATAGTGTATTACTTTGCTTCGTCTATACTTTCCTGTACCTGTGTATTGCTAAGTCTTCTTTCCAACTTTCCTGTCAACTACCTGTTAGTAATCTTTTGTACCATTGTTGGTACACTCCCTTCTCTCTACCAGATGTGGTAATCCTTTTATACCATTGTTGGTATTTTTCCTACTCTCTAGCTAGTTGTAGCCGTGTTTGGTTGTGGTAATCTGTTGTTTTCTTCTGTTGCATCATTTTTGTTGGTATTAACATGTTTGACATAAAGGGCGCTTCAGGCTTTAAACAATGCCTGAAGTGTGGGAGGAAGGTCCCTAATAGTGACTCTCATGATGATTGTGTTTACTGTTTGGGTGTGCCTCATCTCTCAGTGCAACCCCCTTGCTCAGTCTGTCTAGGATTTAGCTCGCGCACCTTGAATGAGCGTAAAAATAAATTCATTTTTGAAGGGCCTTCTTAAATCATTCTTCAGAGGTTCTCTCCACGTTGGAGGGTTCACCCTGTCCTAGGAATGTTTGAGGCCACATTCTGTTCCCTCCTCACCCTCTGATGAGAAGGAAAAAACGCCAAAACTGAAAATTCCAAAGCTTTCCACACCAGGACAGAAGTTTTCGTCTACGGCACAGTCTTCGGTATCATCTATGTCTGTAGTGTCGAGGACTGGCAACATGTATGGCACTGATTGTGACTTTGATCTCGACTCTGAGCCTTTCCACGGCTCCTATACCTCAGGTGGACGTTGCTACCGCTATCATCTCGAAAATGGAGACGATTGTGCCATTAGACATGCAAGCACAGACCAGATATTCCCCTTCTGTGGACCCCTTCTTGGGACAGGCTTACAATCCCTTCTTAGGGTGTCCAGAGTCCCCTTTGGGGATATCCACTAGATCCACCAGGAGCCTCTCTGAACTCAATGTGGTGCGCCTTGTGGACCAGCTGCTGACAGCCAGGGGGATTCCTTCTGATTCTAAATCCCAGTCCCTTCTAGGACTTGGTTTTTATGCTTCACGGACTCCGTCTTACTCTCCTCCTTCGTCATCCTTGCAGGTTTCGAAACCCTGCGCTTCGGTGCCGATAGCGGATCTCACTTTGGTACCGCAGTCAACCCTTTGGCCTTTGATTCCGTTGGAACCGGGTCTTTCTCAGTCCCGGGATTGGACTGCAGGCAACTCTGTTCAGAGATCTGCGCCGACCCTTTCTACGGTGCCGTCCACAGTGCCAGGAGCCCTGTCGATACCTATCCAGCTTGAGGCTCCACTCCTGGGAGCGGGTTCAATGGAGCGAGGTGTAAACCTGGTTCCGAGGTTGTCTTGGTTACGGGCTCCGATCCCTCTTCAGGCAGCCCTGCCTTCCAGGTGATGGAGAGGGCTCTTGCCTCTGTGAGCGAGCCTTCGGTGACAGAACCCCCATGTCTTCTCCCTGTGCTGCAGCTGTCACAGGCCACCGCCCCAGATCGAGCATGGGAGCCACAGGATACCCTGTTGCAGGGTGCCCTTTTCTCTGGGTCCTCCTCAGAAGCTCCCACTGAGGAGGTTCCTAGGAAGAAATCGTGCAAGAGGAAGCACATAGACTCCCCTGAGGAGTCCTTCACTGAGGATACGGATTACGATGAAGGGGAAGGGTCCCCACAATCAGTCCCTGAAGATGTCTCCTTTGGAGACATCCTGGAGATCTTGAAATAGAGGGGTGATTGGAAGCCCAAAAACCCTTCCTCGGAGGAATCTGTTTTCCTGCAGGCATTTCGTGCTCGGCCATCTACCTCCTGGGTAACCCTACCTGTAGACGAGTTGGTTCAGCTTGTGGCGCAGCATGCCTGGAAGAACCCTGATGCTGTTGAAGCAATCCCCAAGAGACCAGACAAGATCCTTTCTCCCCTGAAGAACATTGGTCTAGAGGTCTACCCGTAGATGCTATGCTGGTGGCAGCAGCCACCAAGAAAGAGCTCGCTGAGAAGAGCCACACTGTTCATCTGCCAAACAGGGAGTCCCAAGTAGTGGACAGACTGGGGAAGCAAGTTTTTGCTTCATCAACCTTTGCTATTCGGTCTTTGAACTACCTGGCCCATTTCACCAGACTCCAGAGAGACCTCACCTCTCTGATACTCTGTCAGAAAAGGTGTCTGATGAGGTTAATGACAAGGCAGCCTCGCAGCTGTTGACCCTGGAATCTATTTCTAATTCTTCCATGATGTTAATTTCACATGCAACCGAAGGGGCGGCTAGAGCTGCTGGTTCAGGCGTAGTTATGAGACATCACACCTAAATGTGCCTGTTTGACTTCGTGGATCCTTTTAAGTCTTCCTTCTTTAACGCTCCAGTGGAAGCGTCTTCCTTGTTTGGCCCCGAAGTGAAGGGCAAGTTGGCCAGATGTGAGCAGGATGGTAAGACCCTGTCTGCGGTTGGTGTACGTTTCTCCACTCCTCAGTGTCCTTTTTCCAGGAACCAGAGAAGTGGGAAGTTGTGGCACAAAGAGTCTCGGGGTCCTTTTCATGACACACACATGGGTTCACCCACAGAGGCAGAAGGGTTAACTCTTCTGGAAGACGCCCCTACAGAGACAGAGGGTGTCCATGTAATCAGGATTCTAGAGATTCCTTCTCTGGACAGCTATATCAACACTCCTGAAGAGCGGCCCAATTGCTTTCCTCTGGAAGCAGTCTGGGACATCTTTCTCTGCACCCCAGTGGCTGGCTATCTACTACCACTGACTCTTGGGTGCAGAAGATAATATCCAGAGGTTACCAAATCCCATTCAACTCCTACCCAAAACCTCCAAAACGAATCTCAGACATTCCACCCAGTCTAAGGGAAGAAGCAGATCTACAAATAGAAAAGCTGTACTTAAAAAAGAGTCATCCAGAAGGTCCCACTAGACCAGATAGGATCTGGATTTTACTCAAGGTTCTTTTTGGTGCCAAAAAAGGAGACCGATTTTTGACCTCAGCTGTTTAAACAAGTTTGTTAGCCAGACAAAATTCCAGATGGTCACGGTTCAGTCCATTCTCCCCTTTCTGGAGGAAGGCAATTGGATGTGCTTGATAGACCTTCAGGATGCATATTACCACATCAAGATGGACAAACGCTCCAGAAGGTTCTTTCGCTTCAGGCTGGGAGCCAGTCATTACCAATTCTGTGCCCTGGCCTTCGGACTGTCTACAGTCCCTAGAGTGTTCACCAAATGCATGGCAGCAGTGACAGCTCACTTGATATTGCAAGGATTCCGGGTGTTTCCATATCTGGACGATTGCCTAGATCCGTGCCTAGTCATTGATGACTGTTAAACTTGCTAGTGGACATCTGCAGTGAGGAAAACTGTCAGCCTGGAGAAGGAGTCTTCCTAGTCATTGGCTGCAGAGGGCTATTTCAATACATCTACAAGGTAACTTCAGGCCAGGAAAGCAGCAGCAATAGTAATTGCTAAAGTGAAAGTTTGGTGTTGAGAGGAGTTGGAAGCCATGGACTGTTTGGTGGCCTTAAGTCTTTGCAAACACTGTCAGGAAGGGAATATTCTACTTTGTTTAGGTTTTTTGAGCAAAGGTAGGGAATTTCTGACCAGCAAATGAGGAGATTGATACTGAGAGAGGAACCTTTTGAGGAACTCCATAAATGTTACATGACTTTGTATCAGTAGGCAGTGTCTGAAGTCTTAAAGGTTGAATCCATAGTTACACTTTTGAAGTTAACAATGATGACCACAGACCTTCGTAATATGGGTGAATTCTTGCTGAAGATGCTGAAGGCATCAGATAATGTTATATTAACATGGCTAAATGCATATGTGACAAAAGAAGGTACTTGCCAGCACAGCTAGCTGGAATTTTGTAAATTGTGTCATTCGTGACTATCAACATTATTCATATGCTTGTGTTACAAATGTATTAGAACTGTATGTTGTCTGTATATCAGGCTGTTGGTACAGAAGTGTGTGTTGAAAGGGTTTGTAAAGTACTTAGCTTAAAGATGTACCCACAGTGTACCTTAGTGGAAAAGAACAGAAATGTATATACACTATTGTAACTGTGTATATATATATATATATATATATTAACAGTGGAAACTGGAACATGGAAGGTTAACTTGCAAAACTTTAATAGTTGAAATTAAATTATTCTGTAACTGCTCTTTAAAATATGGTTTCAATGCAGCAAGGAGACAGGATGTCTAAAACTAGGGAGCCTTCTGCATTATCATGTAAGTGTTTTATGTCTTCCAACAGCTGCAAAGATCTGAGGGCTATGTATTTTTCACAGGTAGATGCTAAAGGCTGGCAGTTTCTAGCATTGGGGGTTTAGCTTGGGAACTGAAGTCAGATGACAGAAATTATGTCAGCCTGTAAGCTAACTCAGCAGTAGTATTTGAGATAGTATTTTAAGAAAACTCTGAGAGAGATAGAACATTCTGTATTTGTCTCTGACCTAACAAGATCCATTCACCATACACCTGCCTTGCTATGAGTAAGTGTACAAGGATACAGTATAATTCTTTTAGATATAGACAGAAATATAGCTGAGCTGATTTTAGATGTTTTTCTGTATTTATTTGACACTGTCCTGCAATGTTTTAAGTATTTCCTGTTATTTTGAATTGTGATGTAAATGTGATGATTTACTGAGTGTTTTTCTTGTTCTTTTGTTCAATATTATTAAATATATTGAAACTTATCACTGTGGCTGATATTTGCAAGACCTATTTAGGCTCTGAGAGTACTTGCATACTTATTTGGTGACACTGTGAGCCATTCCTCATAGCCTTGCTCTTGGTCAAGCTACCACTTGTATTGATAGTAGCATTACACAGTAAGATTTGTACACCCTTTGTTAAGGGCCTTAAAGTAGCTGATAAAGAGTGACTGGTGGCAGTAATAGCTATCTTATAGTCTGGGCAGAAGGGGGCATAGCTGGTAAACCTGTGCCAGCCTTTCCCAGGTGTGCATGTGTGTGTATAAATCAAACCTCAGAGTGTGTGTGTCAGCTACTTGGGCAGGGACATGAAGCGCTGGTTGGACATAGAGGGTGCTGTAGGCCTTGGCTTGGTCACACAGCTGAGATCTCAACTCTATAACTGTGCCAGTGGAGAGTCTTATTGGGGATCTGGAGAAAGAGAGTGAAACCAGCCCTAGACTGACTGTGGTCTCTGTGTGCTCTTAAAGGAAATTGCACTTGATGCAGAGAGCTGCATCTGGATATACTGTGTGTGTACCAGTCATCCTCCCAGTGTGTACATCCCCCACTGTTGCCAGTGGTGAGAATTGAGGTTCCGTGCTTACTGGGCCAGTGGTGGGACGTCACACCATATTCTGTTTTTGCTGAAAGGTGGGGGCAGGGTAATTCTAGACTGGAAAACTGTAGAGTGCTTCCCAGCTAAGGGAGGGAATAACACTTCTTAAACTCCCTGGAAAAGCAATAGTTAGTGTTTGAGAGAATACTTAAGTAAGTTGAATCTCAAATTTAATGAGGGCCATTGTGAATTCCACTCTGGCTGTGTAGTTGTGAACCAGCTGTTTAGATTTTGTATAGTGACTTGAGGGCTGCAAGACTTTGCTAATCCAGTCTGCAATTACTTTGTAGAATTGAATAAGGTTTGTGACTACATATCATGGCAGATAATGTGGAAAGACCCTAGTGTTGCTCATCTTGTGCATTCAAATGAGATGCTGAGACACAGTGATGGGTTCAAGTTGCTTATAGTACATAAACACATCAGGATCTGTAGCTAGAACATATATTTAAGCTGACTGACTGACTCATTACCTTAAACGCACTCACATGTGCATGTCCATTCATGCCTGCATTCACTCTGCCTAACTATACAAAATGGCACTGATCTTGCACGTACTCAGTTACTTATATGCACATGCTGTCTAGATATAGTGGCCGAGTAGGTGCAATACACACAATGATCTACATCCTCCCTCTTTGATTAGTTCAACATGCAATAGGTGAGCAAAATATTTTACAAGCTAGACATCACATCAACATTTAACAACAAATGAATTCAAGTCCAAGTCGCTGTGTATTTTGAAATGGGTCTGGAAATTCTACCTGATCTGGTCACATAAAAACTTTGACTGAGTTTAGCAACAGGATCAGTCTCTGGGGAGTCTTTTGCAATTGGAACTTCGGGGATGACATCAGGATTACTTGAAGAAAGTACACTGTCCTCTGGAATTTGAACAAAGTACACTGTCCTCTGGAATTTGAACAAAGTGTAGAGTAGCTCCAAGTAACAAGAGTCTCGGACACAGGCATTCTGCTGCATCATTGGTTTGGAGACTGGTGATGTTTGTCTTACATTCCTTCTGAAATCCATTCCATCAGCTTGTACAAATAAAGATCTCGGTTCTTCACAAATGTCTTTGACAATTCCCACTCGGTCATGTATTTTAGATGTCTGCATTCTCACGATCTCACCTTGTCTTAATGGTCCAAGAGCTTTGCTGGAGTTATCGTAGTACAACTTGTGTGACTGGCATTTTTTTTCAAAAGTTGTGTTTTGACCACTCTGTTTGCATTTGGAGTCAGTAATTGTTTACTGATTGGAAGAGTTGTTCTAGTCTATGTGGACATCAGTCTCTGAGCATGTGAACCAAGCAATTATCGAGGAGTCTTTCTGATATTAAGTAGGTTAAGAAAAACATTACCATCTCTTTTGGATTTCTCCAACAAACATTTTGCACTTTGAAATGCATGCTTAGCTAATCCATTGGACTGTGGATATTCAGGACTACTAGAAACATGGACAAAGTCCCAAGACTCAGCAAAATTCTGAATTGCTGACTTGTAAACTGTGCAGCATTGTCAGATACAACTTTGTGCGGACTACCATGTTCAGCATTGTCAGATACAACTTTGTGCGGACTACCATGAATAGAAAAATGTGTCTCCACTTTCATAATGATAGTGCTGGATGTTAATTTAGGAAGAAGGTCAATTTCAAACCAGTTCGAATAAGAGTTTACTAACACTAATGCTGACCATTCCATTCGAAAATATCAGTAACAACTGTATACCATGGCAGTTTAGGAATGTGGTTTAGCTGAAGTGGTTCTTTTTTTGGTGCGATCTAGTACTATTGCAAATGGTAGAGTTTCCTTCTGTATAACTTTTGACATAGAAGACCAAAATACTATGCCTCTTGCCCTTCTTTTGGTTGAATCAGTACCCGGCTGACCATGATGCAATATTTTGATATATCCCTGTTGTAATGCTGTAGGAATTACCACTTTAGGGCCTTTCATGATGATTCCATCTTCCATCATGACCTCATCTCTCTAAGGAAAATACTTCCGTATGTCAAGTGGTGGTGATTCCATCTTCCATCATGACCTCATCTCTCTAAGGAAAATACTTCTGTATGTCAAGTGGTAGACTGGTTTGATATGCTGATGCTGGCCATCCTTGACTGATAAAATGTTTCAGCTTCTGGAGAATTGGGTCTGAAGCTACATGATTTCGGAGTTCTTCAAGATGTGACGAAAAAAAAGTTTTGACTTCCATGACTTCAAAGTCTACTTTCTCATTATCATGTTGTTCTGTTGTTTGCGTGCTCTTGACAAAGCATCAGCAAGGTATAGAAATTTTGCCTTTTGTATAGACAATATTGAAATTGTACTTTTGCAATTTTAATGTAGTACATTGCAGGCGTACTGGGACTGTATGTATTGGCTTTTTCAGAATTGTCACCAGAGGTCGGTGATCAGTCTGTATTTGAACAGGTTTGCCATAAATATAATCACTGAACTTCGAACATGTGAACACTACTGACAAAAGCTCTTTTTCAGTTTGTACATACTGCGTTTCAGTTTGGATTAAAGATCTGGATGCATAAGCTACTGGTATGCTGGATGCATAGGCTACTGGTATGCCTTCTTGAAGACATGCTGCACCAAGACGGAAGTATCACAAGAAAGAGTTGCACGTTTGTGAACATCATAATATATCATTTTGGGTGGACTGGTAATTTTCTGTTTCAGAACATCAAATGCTTTTTGGTGGTGCTCCAATCAGGACTATTTTACATTTCTGAATGTCAGCTCATGTAAGGGTGCTGAAAGCTCATTCAGGTCTGGGATGAACCTTCCGAAATAGTTACATACTAAGAAAATGTTGTAAGGATGTGACATTTTTCTGCAACTGGCATTCAAGAATTGCTGCTTGCTTAGACAGATCTGGTTCTAAGCCAGAACTGTTAAACAAATGACTTGCATAAGTAACTTCTTTCAGTTTGAATTTACACTCTGATTTACTTCACGAGTATGGTCTACAACTTTCTTGAGGTTTCTGTCATGTTCGCGTTCGCCTTCACCATTGTCCCCTACAGTAATGTCATCTGCTATGATAGCACATGGATAACCTGAAAAAATTTGTTCCATCACACGTTGAAATATGTCTCAGACAGAATTTATCTCCAAATGACATTCTCAAGAATCTGTATTTACCAAATGGTGTACTGAAAGTGGTTAGCAATGAAGGTTTGTGATCCAGCGAAATTTGCCAAAAGGAACTTTTTGCATCTAAGACTGAAAATACAGTGGCACTTGGCATGAGAGCGGCTACTTCATCTACTGTGTGCATCAGATGATAAGGATGTTTAAGCGCTTTAAGTCTGTTGGATCAGTAAATATTCAAATATCATCTGAGCTTTTCTTATGAGCTACAACCATGAAGGATACCCATTTGGTCAGTTCTTTTACTGTTGTTATTGCACCTACATTCACCATTTTGTCAAGCTGTGCTTTTACCTTGCTCTGCATTGCTACCAAGCCTTCCTTGCTGGTCTGACAACTGGGCTTCTTTCATGTTGAACTTCATGGAATATGTGACTGGAAGTTTGCCAAGCTCGTCTGTGAAAACATCATCATATTCCCTGAAAATATTCTGTGTAAAACTATCATTGTTGCTCAGACTTGTATGGCAGATCTCTCTATTAAATGAAATTAGTCTCATTCTCAAACTGTCTTTGAGGCCTCACAATGACTGCATGTGTCTTTGACTACGTAAAGCTGCAAGTTATTGCTGTTCCCAGCAGAATGGCATGTGAGAACTACTGCAGGATCAGTTTTAATCTTTTCAGTAACATAAGCAACTAGTTTTGCACACTTTGCTGAAACAAGTTTCTCACCAGCTTTTACTTTGGCAAACATTTGCGCTGATATAACATTGCACTTGGACCCAGCATCTACTTTAAGCTGTACAGGTTTCCCATTAATCCGAACAGTACAAGATATTTCACTCTTTGCTGTCAGCTGATAATCTACTGTGTTAACAGTTTCATTAATCGCAGACACCATCAAAACAGAAGTTTGCTCATGGCTCAGTCTGATCTACTTGCTTCTTTGGATGCTCTCTCATAATAAAAGTATGTTTCACTTTAGACTTGCAAAGCCTCTTGAAATTATTCCACCTTTTACATTTATGGCACTGCTGAGCAAAACCTGAGCACTTTTCTCGTTTAGGTTCATGACTGCTTCCACAATTACGACAATTATCAATGAGGTTGGGTGTTGTGGCCCCATTTGATTTTTAGTTAAGGTTGGATACTGCCACACCCTTTGGTTTATATTTCTTTTTCATCTTAGCTTTATGTTGTATACAATCAACATTCACATTGGCAGATGCTGCATGCACGTTTTTCTCATTCGCAAGCATGTTCATATGCTTTTCTGTAAGCTCGTATGTTTGACAAATCTCATTGGCTTTGTTTAATGCTAAATCACTGTCTCGAAGCAAAATCTTTCTCACTGCATCATTATTAACACCACACACAAGCCTGTGTTTTATCAACTCATCTCTCAGATCAACAAATCTGCATGTTTTTGCTTTATTTCTCAAGTCAGTAATATATGCTGCTACAGTTTTACCAGGCTTTTGATTGCTTGCGTAAAACATGCGCCTTTCCATTGTAGTACTTGTTTGAGGGTTACACATTTCTCTAAATTTACATTTTAAGAACTCAGGGTCTTCCCGCGTTTGTCTGTATCACAATATGGTGGATGTTCTTCGTGTTTCACTGTTGCAGTCATCACACTTGGGTTATCTGCCTGCAGGTAGCCCTCAGTTGGCTCAAATACCAGAGACTTAGTATTTCTGTGTCGGTTGCTGTCACCGCAGGACTGACTTCAGGTCATCAGGGGTATAAAAACAGGCAGCCGATGCCATTACATCAGTCTTTCTTGCCGTGGAGCCCGAAGCAGAAGCAGTTCGCAAGAGTGCCGGTCAGCCACTACCTGAGTTTTTGTTTCTGAATTGAATCATCCTGAAGTCTACTAAAGCTAAGTACCCCATTGGGGATCCTTTTTTCTTGCTCTAACTGATGTCAGAAAAAGTTAACAATTGTCTCGCCTGTGGAAAGCAACTACCACACTGAGATTTCCATTCTTACTGCGTCACCTGTTTAGGCCCAGACCAAGACGTACCTCGCTGTCGGTTTTGTGCTTTGTTCAACTCCCGAACTATTCATCATCTGGCCCTTATTGTCGCTAAATACTTTCACTCTCAATCTCTGTATTCCAAAATAGCTTCGGTAAGCCATCCAACTACCGATCTTCCGAAAAAGCGTGATAGAGACAGACCGCACAGGTCCAAAACTGCCAGTGACGCCGCAGTTCGCCAGTACTTGGTGAGGTGTTTTCGCAGCCCCTGATGCCTGCTTCGATGGATTCGCAGGCCGCTACCGAGTCTGGTATGCTGTGAGACTCTTCTTTGACTATGAAGTTCTTCACACTACCGATGTTCGACACAGACGACTTTTCGCTTCTTCAGCTCTGTCTAAAACTACTGAGTTTCTAAGGCCAAGAGTACGAGCTATGCCTAAAAAAACCGACAACCCAAACTCAAGCACCTGCTTCTTTGCCACCACATCAAATGCTTAAAATGGCAGAAGGCCTGATTATGCTGATTAGGGGAAGCCAGACTTGCCCTGCTAAGAGAAAAGAGATCTGTCCCCAGCAGCTTTAACAGACAAAGAGTCCGACGACTCTGAAGTGTCAGAATATGAAGACGTGCTTATATCTGCTTATGAGGATTCCGATGCAGAGGAATCCATTCTCTCTGCTTCCCCTCCAGAGGATTCTTTTCTTTTGGTGAAACCCTACATACTTTGAGAGCATTTCCACTGGGAATGCCAAGACTATCCTCAGTCCAAAAAGAGACTCAAACTTTTTAGATTTGCCACAACATAGACCTTTAGCAATCCCTCCAGTTCTGGATGCTGTGGATGATGTCTTTATGGAATCCAGTCTAACTCCTGATACTTTACCCCCTGCTCCAAGGAAGCCAGACAGGTACTACAGAGTCCCTGAGTCTCACAAATTTCTTTTCAAAGAATTCTACTGTTGACCCAGAGATAATTTCCCACGGGCCTAAAGGTATAAAAGCAACTACAGCTAAGAATCCCACCCCTTCGGACAGGGATTCCCAAGCTTTAAACGGATTGGGTAAAAAAGTATACTCCTCTGCAACTCTCGCCATTAGGGCATTGAATTGCCAGTTTCACATGCTGAAATACCAGCAACATATTATGGAACTTGTTAAGCAAAAGTTATCTACCTTTGCAGACTGTGCAGAAAATGAAGAATTACAAGAGCTTATGCATTCTGCAAGCCAAGTCAGCAAGCATACTTTGCAATGTGGCTTTGATGCCCTAGAAACATCTTGCATGGCAGCAGTCACTGGTTCTGTACTGAGAAGGCATGCTTGGCTTATGGAGCAGACCTTGCCAGACCATGTCAAAATTACTAGACGCTCCTTTGAACAAGGACAATCTGTTTGGCACCAAAACAGAAGAGGTTCTAAAAAAAGATGGAAGAAAAAGCTAAATCTACGCAGACAGTCAAAGATTTTTTGCAAATGTAGCCTCCTAGATTCAGTAGGCATTGCCCCTAGAAACATTGGATCTTTTCCAGCCCCGTCAAGGCCCTCTCAAAGTAGACCCAGGGGAAACAGACCCCCCCCCCCAAATTACAGTCTCTGGATATGCAGAGATCTAAGCAATGGAGCACCTCCACTTCTAAAACGGGGAGTGCTAAGCCACCCCCTTACAGAAAGAATTCGCAATGGCTTCTCAACTCCACTCCTCACCTCTGCCCAACTGCTCATGCCCCTAGGAGGAAATCTTGCCCGTCATGCAAAAAACTGGACCTCCATCACCAAAGACCGATGGATCCTCAACATTATATTCCAGGGGTTCACATTTTACTTCCACTCACTGCCAACCCCAAAAGGGTTCCCAGACCTTTCTCCAAACCAGTGGGCAGAGGCACGAAACCAGGTTCAATCCCTGCTCTCCATAAGGGCAATTTAACCTGTTCCTGGGTTTTATTCCAGACTTTTCCTAGTACCCAGAAAAGAGGGCACTTGTCGCCCAATCCTAGATCTTTCCATTCTGAACACCTTCCTGGTGGTACCAAAGTTTCAAATGCTCACCCTTCAGCAGCTTCTTCCTATGCTGTCCAAAGATGCCTGGTTAGCCACCCTAGACCTAAAAGAAGCCTGTCTGCCCATCCCTGTCAGGGACTCATGCAGGAAATACCTACATTTCAGGGTAGGATCTATCCATTATTAGTTCTCTGCACTTCCCTTTGGCTTATCCACTGCTTCCAGAGTTTTCATAAAATGCCTGGCTCCAGCTATTGCCCATTGCAGACAGAGAAAGATTCAAATTTTACCCGTACTTGGACAATTGCCTGATTCAGGCAGACAGTCAGGAAAAGCTGTTACAGCACCTGACGTTTGTAAAGAGCCTTTTAACCTCCCTGGGGTACGCTATCAATGAAAATAAATCAAAACTAGTCCCCAGTCAAAAGATTGTATTCCTGGGAGCAAGCTTGGACACAGCATCCCAGATGGCATTCTTTACTCCAGAAAAACAAGGCTATCTGACAGGCTACTTAACTCAAATGGCTACCAGAACCCAGCTATCCGCAAGGAAAATCCTGCAGGCCCTAGGGTCCATTGCCTCTTGCATTCTACTAATTCCATATGCCAGACTGCATATGAGGAAACTTCAGTGGTACTTAAAAAGTCTTTGGTGCCAACATTCTCAGGACCTGGAAACCGTCATACCTATCATAGGGACAGAGTTTCTTTGGTGGGTAGCAGCATACAACCACAACTCTACTCAACCCTGCGTCATCCAGACCCTAACCACAGATGCATCAGACTATGCCTGGGGGGCACACCTGGCTGACAAGTGCATTCAGGGCCACTGGACCCCAAGTCAAATTCATCTGCACATCAACCAAAAAGAGATGCTAGCTGTTCAGCACGCTCTGACAGATTTCAGATCCCTACTGTCACCAGGACACCTGCTAATAAAAACAGACAACACCACAGTTATGGGGTAAAGCAACAAGCAGGGGGGAACCCACTCTTACCCACTCTGCAGGCTAGCCATGGCCCTGTGGAACACGGCCTTGGACATGCATATTCATCTGCAAGCTCAATTCCTGACAGGCAAACAAACCTCTCTGGCAGACGACTCAAGCAGAAATCTCCTAGACCCGCACGAGTGGCAATTAGACCCCAGCACCTTCAGCCTTCAAATCCAGAAATGGAGGATCCCAGAGGTGGACCTCTTTGCCTCCCCCTGCAATTACCAGGCCAGCAAGTTCTGCACCAGGACACCTCACAGCAGGGCCTGGAAAGTGGATGCCCTATCCTTCCAGTGGGAAAAACTTCTTAATCTGTGCATTTCCCCCCTCTGCCTCTTATCTCAAGAATATTACTCAAGATAAGACAGGACAGACCAAGAGCAATCCTGATTACCCCGGACTGGCCACGTCAGCACTGGTACCCACTACTGCGGAGCCTGTCACTGGTGCCACCCTGGCACCTTCACCAGATCCCAACCCTCCTCACTCAGCGGGGGGGCAGATCTTGCATCTGCAACTGCAAACCCCGAATCCTGCAGCCTGGCTTATTCCTTGAATTCTCCCCCAGTGACCAGCCTAAGCAAGCAGGCTGGACGTCATTCTTGAAGCCAGAAGACCCAACACAAAGAAATCCTATGCTGATAAGTGGAAAAGGTATTGTTCCTGGATTCAATCTAAAGGAGAGGACACAGCACTGCCCTCTTTACCTCTAATCCTGGATTACCTAGCAGATCTACTCCACAGAGGCCTGTCGTTCTCCACCATTAAGAACCATGCCTCTGCCATCTTGGCTCATTACAACACTGAGCCACCTCTCTTCTCTCGCCCTCTCATCAGACTGTTCATGGGAGGGGGAAACAGCTTAAGGCCACCTAGGAGAGCACCCACCCCTGCTTGGGACCTTAACTTTGTACTGGAAAAGCTCACACTACCCCCCTTTTGAGCCTGCAGCATCAGAAGAGTTAAAATTCCTCTCTTGGAAAACAGCCTTGCTTCTGGCCATCACTTCAGCTAGAAGAGTGTCTGAGCTACAAGCACTTATGGCTGTGGAACCCTTCATTATATTT
The DNA here is from genome assembly GCF_019279795.1 of Protopterus annectens. Classification (NCBI taxonomy): domain Eukaryota; kingdom Metazoa; phylum Chordata; order Ceratodontiformes; family Protopteridae; genus Protopterus; species Protopterus annectens. Next base: position 1,180,864,636 of record NC_056746.1, on the reverse strand, counting down.
CATGCTGACAGGGTCTTCCTCAGGACTAACCCTTCGTTTATGCCTAAAGTGGTATCCAGTGTGGCTCTCAACCAATTTATTCATTTGCCAACCTTCTTCCCTAATCCTCAAAATAAAGGGGAAAGGATCCTGCACTCCTTGGACGTGACAGACAGCTCAGATTCTACCTTGATAGGACTAAGCCCTTCAGAAAATCTGACCAGTTACTAGTCAGTTTTGCACCAGGGGCAGAGGGCAAGGCCATTTCAAAATAATTTCCAAATGGATAGCACACTGTATCCATTTCTGCTACAAACACCATGGGAAACCAACCCCTCAGGAGGTCAGAACACATTCCACTAGGGCAACTTCTACCTCTACAGAATTCCTAAGGGGAGTCCCTACCAGGGACATTCTGGAAGCTGCTACCTGGAGTTCTGTACACACCTTCACCAAGCATTACCACCTGCCTATCTTTTCCAAATCCAGGGTAGGTTTTGCAACAGCAGTCCTGCAGGGCATACTAGCCAGCCCCATCTCTTCTTGATGCCTCCACCCTTTCTTCAGCTTTGGGAATCAACCCAAGTGTGATGACTGCAACAGTGAAACACGAAGAACGTAGTACAGTTGTGTACACTTACCATAAATGTAGATATTCAAGTGTATTCACTGTTGCAGTCCCCACCCTCCAGCCCCCTTGTCTCTCTCTCCTCTCTGTGTCTATTACTCACCTCTTACAGGGCTATTGGTATTTACTTTTTACTGGTGGTGTTTTTCCCACCATAACATAGCTCCCTATTTGGGGGGCTCCTGACATTTGGGGTAAGAAAAAAAACTAAGTAATGGCTTCAGCTGCCTGTTTTTATACCCCTGACGACCCGATGTCAGTCCTGGAGCAACGGCAACTGACGCAGAAATACTAAATCTCTGGTATTCAGGCTGACTGAGGGCTACCTGCAGGCATATAACCCAAGTGTGATGACTGCAACAGTGAAATACACTCTAACATCTACATTTACGGTAAGTGTACATAACTGTACTTTCTCCCCCACCCCTGCATACACAAGACAGGTGCATATACAAATGAACGTTCCTTCTTAATGGCTTCCGAGCCAGCTAAATTAAGAAGTATGAATGCCTTTTACATGGGTCTTTATCAGAAAATGCAGCCTGTATGAAAATATTATTTTTGCTCAAACACTTGCTAATTCTTAGCAATGTTATGAAACACCAGTGGTACAGGTCTGCGAAATCCCTCTGCCATAATAACAAAATACATTTAAATATAAGCATAGACCAGATACTTGTAGTTATGTTCATAGGATGATGCTAGGCTATTGGCCTGGAGGCCCTTATAAGCCTATCCAAGAATTTACCCCATGTTCCCACAAAGTCAGCACCTGTTTTCTCTGTCCAGTGGGGACACAGATAGGATCCCAGAGGTATGTTTTCTGTTTCCCATTCAGTCATCCAAGTTCCTCTTGAAGAGGGCTAGCGAGGTACTCTGCTTGACGTGGAGAGGATGTCTATTCCACAGATGGGGGAGTCGTCGGGACACAAATCTACCCTGCCAACAAGTTCTGTTAATGTCACAGGCCAGGTTGAGACCTTGTGTGCGGGTTGCGCGAGTGGAGTTTGACTTACAGGATACTCAGCAACTCCATCAAGGCTGAGTATGAGATGGTCTTGTATGCCAAACACTGGTCACCTCTGAGTAGTCTATATGAGACTGAGTAGAGGGACAGGGCTTTTAGCCTATCTGTATAGGATAGGTGTTTGAGACCCTGGATTTTCCTGGTAAGGAACCTCTGTAGTCTTTCCAACTGCTGCATGTCCTTAGCAAGGTACATGCCGAAGGGAGCATTGTACTCTGTTATGGGTCTGATAAGGGAGGAGTACAGAGTTGTTATGACATCCTTGTTCCTGGATGAAATACCCTTACTTATGAGGTGGGCCATGTAGAAAGCCTTCCGTACAACGGAGGTAACATGGTGGTCAGAAGTCAGGTTGCTATCAACCTGGGTGCCCAAGTTCACCATGACTGATTGCATGCTTAGTACACTGTTATTAATGTGATAATTAGTGGGCACACCATTTTCCCCCAAAGGGGATAATGATGCATTTCTTGGCATTGAGTTTGAGGCCATGCTTCTGGCATCAGTCATTAGTTTGGTTAAGGCCCTCTTGGAAGATGTTCACATTACTAGAGGAATTTGACAGTGCCCAGCTTGCTGTCATCTGCAACCTTGATCAGCCACAGACCACTGGTTTTGTCTTGCACCTCACAAACGTATACTCCAAACAGTAGAAGCCCCAAGACCAGTCATTGGGGTACGCCATTTGTTACAGGTTTACTACTAGAGGTGGCTTCCCCTATTTTGACTGAGTGGGTTCTATCAGTGAGCCAGTTAGCTTATCCATCTGGTAACATATGGGTTGATGCCTAGCTGGAAGAGTTTATCTATTATGTCCGAGTGAGGAATAGTGTTGAAGGCTTTGGCTAGGAGGTCAGTGTAGGTGGTGTGCACTATCTTGCCCTCATCTATGGCTTTGGTGACCGTTTTGAAGAAGGCAGCCAAGTTTAACAGGCATGATCTCCCTTTGACAAAACCAAACTGTGTGGGATCAAACGTTTGGAAGTTGCCAGTGTCCTTGTTGATAAGGTCCATGATAATGTGTTCCATGGCCTTGCAGATCAGGCTAGTTAGGCTGATGGGCCTATAATTACCTGGGTCGGTGGATGCTCCACCTTTGTGCAGAGGGATGACAGTAGATGTCCTCCATTCTGCTGGGATGAAGCGAGTGCACAGGCTTTGGTTGAGTAGGGTGCCTAGCGGTGCTGAGAGCTCTTGCCTGAGTTCATGTAGGACACAACCAGGGATGTTGTCAGGTCCCATGGAGGCTGTATTTTTTGCTTTTGAGAGGGCATTAATAATCTGCTCCCTGGTGATGAGGGGAGGAGGGCAGATGCTGGGGATGTCCTGGTTTACTGATGGGGGGACGGGGGTGAAGTTTTCATTGAACTTGTCTGCCAGCAGGTTGGCTATATCTATGGCATTTGTGTATGTGGTATTCTTGACCACCAATTCAGAGCAGATTTGGGAGTTACCTTTGAGATTGCAGATGTATGCAAAGAAGACCTTATGATTCTTTAGTGGGTGTGGCCAATTTGGACTCAAAGTTAGCCCTAGAGGATTTCACCAGTGACCTTATTTGCTTGTTCAGACAAAGAAGAGATTGCTTCCAACTTGGCACCTGCTTCTTCTTTCCCTGGACAGCAATTTTTTTCCTTTTATTATAGAATCTGTTTATTGCTGCTGTCCACCAGACAGGTTTATTCTTCCTTGAGGACGATGATTTGGTCCTGTCCGGTATTGCCGAGTCCATGCAGCTATATAGGTGCTCATATGGTTTTTGGTGTAGGCTTGGACATTAGTGCTTGTTTCAACCGAAGGGATGGTGGCTGTGAAACTGCTTATACTTGCTCTCAGGGGGTTGTAGTCCGCTTTGGAAGTTTTTTGTTCGACCCTGGCGGGGGGGGGAGGGGTCAAGGGAGATGTTGACTTACTTTATTGTCAGATGCCACAGTGGCAACTGGTTAGTACCTGGTCCAGGATATTTTCACCTCTTATGGGGGTGTCGACCAGCTGATCCAATGCACTGGAATTTACAAAGTTGAGGAATCTCTGGGTGTTCATGTTTGAGCTAGAATAGGTCTTCCACTCTATGATTGGGTAGTTAGTCATTCAGGATCAGGGTAGATGGTTTAATCTTGATGGATTCAAGTAAGTCCAGATAGGTGGAGTGGGCGTCCTGGGTAATGGCTGGGGATCTGTAGCTAGCTATGATTTGAATTGGTGTTTTGTCAACAGTTATTTGAACCTGGAGTGTCTCCTGTGTGTCATACTGTTTGACAAGCCTGGAGGTTTGTATGTCTTTTTGATAAATATTGAAACTCCACCTCCTTTGGCTTTGTAGCCCTCTGTTTGGGGTCTGAAAGTATGGTAGGACAAGTAACCTGGTAAGGCTGGGGTGCTGTCTGCAGCTTTGAACCACTTTTCAGTGACTGCACAAATGTCAGCATCTTCCAGGGTGAGGAATGCTTGCCCTGAGTGCAGTTTCATGTTAAGACTCCTAGCGTTTAGCAGCATGACCTTTAAATTTTGTTTAGAAGAATTTTTCATATTGGTAATTTTGTCCTCATGACTTTGCCTAAAAATGGCACTATGGGGGAGGCAAGAGACTTTGCCAGAAGCTTGAAGCCCAGGGGAGACTGATAAAGGCCATTTCTGGCAAAGCATCATGGTCTGTCAATCATGTCCTCTCAGGTTGCCAGGTATGGATCCCCTTGGAATGGAGTCTATATTAGAAGACCGACTGTGTAGGTGATGGAACACTTAAACATGGGCCTTCTAATATCGAACCGCACAATGTTGAACGTCCCTCGGCCGCAACGCAAAAAATGTTACTTTACATCTAAATTAAGTGGGGGGCTGTGCCACCCTCACCCCCCCCCCCAACTAAATATACCAACTTTGAGATCGCTCAACAGTAGGGAAATAGCAAACTCCAGCGAACGGCCAAGGGAAATCTTTCACTGCATGAAATCAGCTGTGCAATGTTTGTTGCTTTCGATATTAGAAGATAGATGTTTAGGTATTCGATCACCTAAACATTTGGTCTTCTAATATAGACCCCTTGGAATGACACCAGAAACTAAGACAATTGTTAGTCAATCATTTTCTGTTTGTACTGAGGCATTGTTCTGGATTGACTGTAGGATGCTGCTTAAGGCTAGGGACATACCTGCCTGGGACATACATTCAGCAAGCTCAATCATGTCTCTGTTCATATAGTCCAGAGCAGTACGTCTCAAGTCATTCACACCAACATGGACTACGACCGAGTCATAACAGTACCTGTTGTTGAGAGACTTGAGTGCGTGAGTGATATGGTGGATTCTGGCACCTGACAAGCAACTTACTGTGACTTTCCCCTTGTCTAGCCTGGTGAAGGGTACATCTGTGTGCCTCACGATAGTCTCCTATGACTAGTGTGTTGGGTTTGTGGCTGGGCATTACAGGCTTTGAGACACAGGCATGAGTACTGTGTGTGGTGCTTGGTGCAGTGGGATGTGATGTGCGTATGTGCTTTTGCTTTGAAGGTGTCTCTTGTGTAGGTGACAATTGAGCATAACTGTGAACATGCAGGACACCTCAAAAAGTTTCAGTTAATGAGAAAAAGTAGTACATTGCAAAAAAATTTGGTTGTTTTAGTCTTTTTGTACATTTTAAACAATTTCTGAAGTGTTTTAAACATTTCTGTAATTATTTCAAATACTTTTCAGTATTTCGCAATTTCGGACATTTTGTTTATCTTGGTAATTACTTAGAATGTTTTGAATGCTTCGCCACTTATTTGGTGACTGGAAAATCATTTAAACGAGTTTAAATACCTTTGAATAACCATTAACCTGTTTGCGAGTCCACTCCTGTATATTCCTCTACTTCTAGCCTAATGCCTCATGGTTTGCAAGTTGAAGCTGCTTCGGCTCCCATTCTGACACCATGCCACTCATGTGCATTCAAATGAGACGTTGAGGCACTGTGATGGGTTCAAGTTGTTTATTGTACATAAACACATCAGGATCTGTAGCTGGAACATATATTTAAGCTAACTGACTGATTACCTCAGACACACTCGCATGTGCCTCTCCGTTCATGCCTGCATTCGCTCTGGCTGCCCATACAAAATGGCACTGATCTTGCACGTGCTCAGTTACTTACATGCACATGCTATCTATCTACAGTGGCTGACTAGGTACAATACACACAATGATCCACATCTAGGGCTATGTTTTATTGTTGTATCACTGTAGTGAGAGTTGTTAATATTTTTGTCATTGTCAGATTTATTCAGGGTAGGTATTTGGCTCCACTGGGGTACATCCATTCCTTGCTCTGTTTTCCTAGATTGGCTAGCAAGATACAAGGCTTGGAAAATGACTTTGAAGGTTAAAGGTGCATCTCCTTTTTTGCAGGCACTTATGTCTTTTTGACCCATCTGAATGCACCCTCCAGCATGCATTTGAGTGATTGTGCTACTAAGTGCAAAGTCCTCTCCAAATTTGAAACCAAAGTAGTGTGATAGAAAGGTAGCAAGTTGCTTTCTCTGGGTCTGTGCATGTGAAGACATGGCTGATGTTCTTTGTGTTTCACTGTTGCAGTCATCACATTTGGGTTGTCTGCTTGCAGTAGCCCTCATTCAGCCTGATTTTGAAAGTCTTGGGTCCTGCGTCGGTTGCTGTCTTATCTTCTGTGATGTCAGGTAGTCAGGGGTATAAAGCATGCAGCCGATGCCATTAAATCAGTCTTTCTTGTTGTGCGGTGCCCGAAGCAGAAGCAGTTCACAAGTGCCAGTCAGCCGACTCCTGAAATTTTCATTTTCGAGTTTCAGAACTAAAGTGAAGTACCCCGTTGGGGACACTTTTTCTTGCTCTAAACCGATGTCAGTAAAAGTCAATAATTGTATTTCTTGTGGAAAGCAAATACCTCATAAAGATTTTCATTTGTACTGTATTCCTTGCCTAGGCCCTGACCATGACGTACCTCGCTGTCGGTTTTGTGCCTTATTTAAACCACTATTTGTCATCTGTATATTTTCGCTTCTAAATATTTTGGTACTCTGTTCAATTATCCAGGTATGTCTTCGGTAAGATACCCGACTACCGACATTCCGAAAAAACGCAAAGATAAAGACAGACAGGCTGCCTAGGTCCAAAGTTGCCGCCGACGCTTCTCCTAAGCTAGTTGCCAGTTCGCTGGTACTCAGTGAGGCACTTTCGCAGCCCCTGATACCCGCTACTTCAGATTCGCAGGCCTCTACTGAGACCCATTCGGAGTCTGGTATGCAGTGAGATGCTTCAACTGTGGAACCTGCGGATGTCTCTACCTTGGATGGGTCCAGAGCCGCTGTACAGGCACCAGCTACTGAGGTTGTATTCAGGCCTACTGACTTGCATATTAAACCAACGCCATCTTCTTCGTCAAGGCCTAAAACTCGAACCATGCCTAGGAAACCGATGCCCAGACCGCATGGTCAGGCCTCTATGCCTAAAAAACAAATGATAAGAATGGCTGAAGACCTTGTTACTTTAATCAGGGAAAGCCAACCTTCCCCCTCTAAGAGACCCAAGACTGAATTTGTTTATGATACTTCTGACCAGGATTCTGAAGTTTTTGTCTCCTCTGATGACCAGGATTTACCCTTATTTACCTATGAGGATTCTGATGCAGAGGACTCTTACCTCTGCTTCTCCCCGAGAGGATTTTCCTTTTGGTGAAACCTTGCATACTCTTAGGGAGCATTTTCACTGGGAAAGCCAGGATTACTCTGATTCTAAAAAGAGGCTTAGAGATTTATTACTCCTGCCCCAACACAGGCCTTTAGCTATCCCTCCTGTGCTGGACATTGTTGATGATGCCTTTTCGGAATCTAGCTTGGCCCCTGACTCTTTACCTCCTGCTCCCAGAAAACCTGATAGATATTGCAGGGTTCCTGATTCTCACAAGTTCCTTTTTAAAAATCCTACTACGGATCCTGAGACCATTTCACAGGGACCCAAGGGCATTAAGGCTGCTACTGCCAAAAATCCTACCCCCTGTGATAGAGATTCCAGGGCCCTGGATAGATGGGGTAAGAAGGTATAATACCTGTGCAACCTTGGCCATCAGGGCCTTAAATTGTCAGTTTCATATGTTAAAGTATCAGCAGCATATTATTGGATTGCTTAAACAGAAAATTATGTTGATTCCTGATTGTGCTGAAAATAAGGATTTACAGGATTTAATGCATTCTGCTGAACAGGTTGGAAAACTTACTTTGCAATGTGGTTTTGAATCACTAGAGACATCTTGCAGGGCTGCGGTCACTGGGTCTGTACTTAGAAGGCATGCTTGGCTTAAGGAGCAATCTTTGCCAGATCATGTTAAAACTAAATTGCTGGATGCTCCCTTAAATCAGGACTGCCTGTTTGGCAACAAAGCAGAAGTAGTCCTTAAAAAGATGGAGGAAAAAGCTAAATCTATACCAACTGTTAAAGATTTCTTACAAGTGCAGCCTCCAAGATTTAGTAGGCATTGGCCCTCAAAATAATTGGTCCTTCCCTGCCTCTTCCAGGCCTTCTCAGTTCAAACCCAGAACCAGCAGAACAACCAGGCTTCAGTCCCAGGGTACACACAGGACTAAGCAGTGTGTGTGTGTGTGTGTGTGTGTGTGTGTGTGTGTGTGTGTGTGTGTGTGTGTGTGTGTGGGGGCACTTCCAAATCAGGGAGTAGTAAGACTCCCCCCTGTGGTAAGGTCTCTCAATGACTTAACTTTAAAACTTACAAGCACTTCTCAACTGACTGCTCCTTTAGGGGGAAAGATTGCTCTGCAAGCAAATAACTGGGAACTCATTACCCAGGACAAATGGGTTTTAAACAGTTTCCCAAGGATACAGATTTCACTTCCACACATTACCAACCCCAAATGGTTGGGCCAGATCTACCCCCAAATTAGTGGGCAGAGGCTCAAAGGCAAGTACTCTCTCTTAAGATTAAAGGCTATTCACACTGTACCAGAAGAGGAAAGGGGACAAGGTTTTTACTCGAGACTTTTCCTGGTACCCAGAAAAGACAACTCATGGTGTCCTATCCTGGACCTTTCAGTCCTAAACACCTCTTTGGTGATTCCAAAATTCAAGATGCTAACTCTTCACCAGTTGCTTCCCATGATAGGCAAAGATGCCTGGTTGGCAACACTGGATTTAAAGGAAGCCTACCTGCACATCCCAATCAGGGAATCTTGCAGAAGATACCTACGCTTCAAAGCAGGCTGCATGCACTATCATTTCTCTGCACTGCCTTTGGCTCATCAGCCAGGGTATTCACAAAGTGCCTAGCTCCAATCATTGCATTTTGCAGGCAAAGAAATATTCAAATATACCCATACCTGGATGATTGTCTAATTCAGGCAGAAAGCCAGGACATACTTTTGAATCTTCTGGCATTTGTACAAAAGGTGTTAACTTGTCCGGGGTACACCATAAACGAAAATAAATCACAGCTGGTACCCAGTCAACAAATTATATTCCTGGGAACAAGCTTGAACACAGCTTCCCAGATGGCTTTCCTCACCCCAGAGAAACAAATTAATTTGACAACTTACTTCAAACTAGTGGCCGCAAACACCCTGCTATCTGCAAGGCAAATACTGCAAGTTTTGGGGTTCATGGCCTCGTGCATTCTATTAATTCCATATGCAAGACTGCATATGAGGAAACTACAATGATATCTAAAAAGCCTATGGAGTCAACATTCTCAGGATCTAGAAGCAATGATTCCTATCATACCTTGCCTACGGTTAGAATTCCTTTGGTGGGCAGAGGCCTGCCACCAAAACAAGGGACTACCATTCACTCTACACCCTGCCGCCCAAACCCTAACAGACGCATCAGACTATGCATGGGGGACTCACCTGGTAGGGAATTGCATTCAGGGCAAATGGAACCCAAGTCAAATGTACCTGCATATCAATCAAAAAGAAATGTTAGCTGTACAGAATGCTCTGACAGCCTTCAAGGACCACATTCTTCCAGGACAATTAATGGTAAAGACGAACAACACCACTGTTATGTGGTACATAAACAAGCAGGGGGGTACCCATTCCTACCCCTTCTGCAGACTAGCCATGCTTCTGTGGAACACAGCCTTGATCTACCAAGTGCATCTACAGGCTCAATTCTTGCCAGGAAAACTAAATACACTGGCAGATGAACTAAGCAGAAATCTCATGGACCCACACGAATGGAAACTGGAGCCAAATACTTTCAACATACTGATAAACAAATGGGGGATTCCAGATATAGACCTGTTTGCCTCCCCCCAGAACTACCAATTGGACAAATTCTGCACAAGGATTCCCCACAAACAAGCTTGGAAAGTGGATACTCTGTCCTTCAGCTAGAAAAATCTATCAGTTTATGCCTTTCCTCCTCTGCCTCTCCTCTCAAAAGTACTACTAAAGATCAGAGAGGACAAACCAAGGATGATACTGTTTGCACCAGACTGGCCATGCCAGCACTGGTACCCCCTCTTGCACAGTGTGTCACAGCTAGCCCCATGGCACCTACCTCTGACCCCTACCCTGCTGTCTCAGCAGGAGAGCCAGATTCTGCACCCCCAGCTTCAAACCCTGAACCTAGCAGCCTGGATAATTGCCTAATGTCTCCGTTACCGTCCCTCAGTAAACAAGTGTTGGATGTCATTTTGGACGCAAGGAGGCCTAGTATTAGAAAATCTTATGCTGAAAAATGGAAAAGATTCTGTGCTTGGAACCAAACTCAAGGGATGGCAATAGCAGCACCCAATTTACCTCAGATTCTTCAATACTTAACTGAGATGCTTTACAAGGGCCTTTCATTTTCCTTAATCAAAATTCACGCCTCAGCCATTTCAGCTCATTACAACACAGAACTGTCCCTCTTTTCCTCACCCACTGCTCAAGCAGTTTCTCAGAGGGACCAAAAACATAAGACCACCCAGAAGAGCCCCAACTCCAGCCTGGGACCTTAACTTTGTATTGGAGAAACTCACTCTGCCTCCTTTTGAGCCAGCTGCAAGTCATCATCTTCTTTCACCTGTTCCCGTTAGGGGTCGCCACAGCGAATCATCTGTTTCCATTTCTTCCTGTCCTCTGCATCTTGCTCTGTCACACCAACCACCTGCATCCTCTCTCACCACATCCATAAACGTTATCTTAGGCCTTCCTCTTTTCCTGTTACCTGGTAGCTTCATCCTTAGCATCTTTTTCCCAATATACTCAGCACATCTCTCCTCAGCACATGTCCAAACCAACGTAATCTTGCCTCTCTGGCTTTGTCTCCAAACCTTCCAACGTGGGCTGACCCTCTAATATACTTATTCCTAATCCTGTCCACCCTCGTCACACCCAGTGCAAATCTTAACATCTTTAACTCTGCCACAACCAGCTCTAACTCCTGCCTTTTTGTCAGTGTCACTGTCTCCAACCCATATAACATAGCTGGTCTCACTACTCTCTTGTAGACCTTCCCTTTCACTCTTACTGGTACTCGTCTTGTCACAAATCACTCCTGACAGTCTTCTCCACTCACTCCATCCTGCCTGTACTCTCTTTTTCACCTCTCTTCCACACTCACCATTACTGTGAACTATTGATGTTCTTCGTGTTTCACTGTTGCAGTCATTGCATTTGGGTAATCTGCTGGCAGGTTGCCCTCAGTCGGCCTGAATTCCAAAGTCTTGGGTCCTGCGTCGGTTGCTGGCTCCTCTTCCATGACGTCAGGTCATCAGGGATATAAAACCTGCAGCCTACGCCATTTTCTTTAGTCTTTCTTGCCGCGCGGTGCCCGAAGCAGAAGCATTTTCGCAAGTGCCGGTCGGCCGACTACTGAAAAATTTGAGTTTGTGTTTCAGAACCGAAGTCTTCACTAAAGCTAAGTACCCCGTTGAGGAAACTTTTTTCTTGCTTTTTACCGATGTCAGAAAAAGTTAATAATTGTATTACTTGTGGGAAGCAAATACCTCACAAGGATTTCCATTTATACTGTATTCCTTGCCTAGGCCTTGATCACAACGTGCCTGGCTGTCGGTTTTGTGCTAGATTTAACCAACGCACTATTAAGCGTCTGTATATTTTTGCATCAAAGTATTTTGGAAACAGATTTAACTACCCAGAAATGTTGTTGGATAGCAATCTGACTACCGGAGTACATAAAAAACGCAAAGAAAAGGACAGAGAAAGGCAGTCGAGATCCAGAACCGACAATGAAGCTTTTTCTAAGCCAGTCACCGGTACTCAGTGAGGCGCTTTCGCAGCCCCTGATACCCGCTACCTTCGAGTCGCAGGCCTCTACCGACACCCATGTGGAGTCCGGCATGCCGCAAGATACTCAAGGTATTGGACCGACGGATGTATCTCCCTCGGATGGGTCCGGAGCTGCTGTGCAGGCACCAGCTTCTGAGGGTGTATTCAGACCTCAACATTTGTATATCAAACTCATGACCGCTGCAAAACCAAAGACAAAAGCAACTTCTAAAACTAAAAACCGACGCATGAGCCACGTGCACAGGCCTCTATGCCTAAAAACAGATTATCAAAATGGCTGAAGACATTATTACCTTGATCAGGGGTACCCACCCCCCTCCATATAAGAGGCCTAGGCAAGACACTGATTATGAATCTTCAGATCAGGTTTCTATTTCTTCTGATTCCTCTTCTGATCAGGAATTGTCTATACCTCCCTATGAGGATTCTGATGCTGAGGAGTCTATTCCATCTGCATCTCTTCCTGAGGATTATTCATTTGGAGAAACCTTGCATACTTTGAGGGAGCATTTTCACTGGGAGAGTCAAGATTTCTCAGAATCAAAAAAGAGGCTCAGAGATTTCCTTCTTCTACTTCAGCACAAGCCTTTAGCCACCCCCCCTGTTTTAGACATTGTGGATGATGTGTTTTCGGAGTCGAGCTTGACCCCAGACTCCTTACCTCCGGCTCCCAGTAAGCCTGACAGAGATTTCGGGGTACCTGACTCACATAAATTTTTATTTAGAAACCCTGCTGCTGATCCTGAAACTATTTCACAGGGTCCAAAGGGAGTTAAGGCCTCAACAGCAAAAAATCCTACACCCTCTGACAGAGATTAAAGGGCACTAGACAGATGGGGGAAAAAGGTTTATACATCTGCAACCTTGGCAATCGGGGCCTTAAACTGTCAGTTTCATATGATTAAGTACCAGCAACATGTTATGGGATTGCTGAAGCAGAAGTTGATTTCAGAATGTGCAGAAAGTAAAGAATTGCAGGAATTATTGCATGCAGCTGAACAAGTTGGAAAGCATACTTTGCAATGCGGTTTTGATTCCTTAGAGACCTCCTGCAGGGATGCAGTTACTGGATCTGTGATTAGGAGGCATGCCTGGTTAAAGGAACAAAATTTGCCTGATCATGTTAAAGCTAAATTACTAGATTCACCTTTACAGCATGATTCTCTCTTTGGTATTAAGACAGAAGAGGTTCTAAAGAAAATGGAAGACAAAGCTAAGTCTATGCAAACTGTTAAAGACTTCTTACAAGTGCAGCCACCAAGATTCAGTAGACACTGGCCTATGAAAAATTGGTCCTTTCCTGTGTCAGACAGAGCTCAAGGGCAAATCCAGATGCCCTAAAGGTTCGAGATACCAGGCACAAGATTTATACAGGTCAAAGAAATGGGGCGCTTCCACCTCCAAATCTGGAGGGAATAAAGCGCAGACCTACAGAAGGCAATCCCAATGACTTCCCTCTGCCTACACCAAGCACTTATCTTTTGGCAGCACCCATAGGGGGAAAATTAGCACTTTTTGCTCAAAATTGGCAGTTAATAACCCAGGACAAGTGGGTACTAAGCAACATATCACAGGGATACAGATTCCATTTCCACACTCTGCCAATGGTAAATGGTTGGCCAGATCTGCCAAAAAATCAGTGGGCAAAGGCACAGAAGTTACGTTCCTCATGGATATGGGGGCCATTCAGACAGTACCAGAACAGGAAAAAGGACAAGGTTTTTACTCAAGACTGTTCTTGATACCCAGAAAGGACAAGGCCTTGCGGCCAATACTGGATTTATCGATTTTTAACACATACCTGGACATTCCAAAATTAAAAATTCTGACTTTACAGCAGCTTCTGCCCATGCTGGGCAAGAATGCTTGGCTGGTGACTTTAGACCTAAAAGAGGCATACCTGCATGTCCCAATAAGACCATCGTGCAGAATATACCTCGGATCCAAGGCTGGCTTAATGCATTATCAATTCTCTGCACTGCCCTTTGGCTTATCTACTGCGCCCAGGGTCTTTACAAAGTGCCTGGCACCAGTAATTGCAATTCTCTGCACTGCCCTTTGGCTTATCTACTGCGCCCAGGGTCTTTACAAAGTGCCTGGCACCAGTAATTGCTTTTTGCAGACAAAGAAGTATACAAATATATCCTTACTTGGACGACTGCCTCATTCAAGCAGAGAACAAGGACACTTCAACACCTGGCATTTGTGAGAAGGCTCCTAACATGCCTAGGTTACACAATAAACTAAAAGAAATCACAACTGATACCCTCTCAAAATATAACATTCCTGGGTGCAAGCTTGGATACAACTGCTCAGATGGCTTACCTCACGCCAGACAAGCAAAGGCAACTGACTACTTACTTCAAACTGATGGCAACAAAAACCCAGTCTTCTACAAGACAAATTCTGCAGGCTCTGGACTTCATGGCATCCTGTATCCTACTAATTCCATATGCAAGACTGCATATGAGGAAACTTCAGTGGTACCTAAAAAGTTTATGGAATCAACATTCACAAAGTCTGGAAACAACGATTCCTCTCATTCCCTGCTTGCAACAGGAGTTTCTGTGGTGGGCAAAGGCATGTCACCAAAACATGGGACTGCCCTTCCTGCAGCCAAACCTTAACAGACACATCAGATTATGCTTAGGGGGCCCACATGGCAGGAAGATGCATTCAGGGCTTATGGGCACCAAAACAAATGCATCTGCATATCAACCAGAAAGAGATGCTAGCTGTTCAAAATGCCCTAACAGCCTTCAAGGACTTACTTCATCCAGGACAACTACTGATAAAGACGGACAACATCACACTCGTGGTATATAAACAAGCAAGGGGGCACACACTCATACCCCCTTTGCAGATTAGCCATGGCACTGTGGGACACAGCTTTGACCTACCAAATACACCTTCAAGCTCGATTCCTGCCAGGAAAACAAAGCACGCTGGCAGACTATTTAAGCAGAAACCTTATGGATCCTCACAAGTGGAAACTAAATCCACAAGTCTTCAGCATGATAACAGAGAAATGGGGGAGCTCAGACATAGATCTATTTGCTTCTCCCCAAAATTATCAATTGAAATGATTCTGCACAAGTCATCACAGACAAGCATTGAAAAGTGGACGCCCTATCCTTCATTTGGAAAAACCTATTTGTTTACACCTTTCCTCCTCTGCCTCTTCTACCCAAGGTCCTCCTAAAAGTCAGACAAGAGAAGCCAAAGGTGATATTAATTGCCCCAGACTCACCCTGCCAATACTGATACCCAATCCTAAGGAACTTGTCTCAATACCCAGCTTGGAACTTGCCTCAAAGACCACAGCTACTGTCCCAGCAAAACAATCCAATCCTGTACAGTCAACTACAGACTCTGAACCCTGCAGCATGGCTAATCATGTAATCATACAAACAACACCTCTCAGTAAAGCTGTGATGGATGTCATTTTGGAAGCCAGAAGGCCTAGCACTAGAAAATCTTATGCTGACAAACGGAAAAGATTCTTTGCTTGGAATCAAGCACAAGGAACTGATACAGCGGAACCAAATATTCCTCAGGTATTACAATACTTAACTGAGATGCTTGACAAAGGCCTATCTTTCTCATCAATCAAAATCCATGCCTCTGTCATTTCGGCTCATTGCAATACAGAGCCACCAATCTTTTCTCATCCTTTACTGAAACAGTATCTTAGAGGAGCCAAAAATGTAAGGCCTCCTAGAAGATCACCATTACCTGCATGGGACCTCAATTATGTGTTGGAAAAGCTCACCCTGCCTTCATTTGAACCAGCTGCTACTGCTGATCTAAAGTTCTTATCATGGAAAACAGCTCTGCTGCTAGCAATTACTTCAGCAAGAAGAGTTTCAGAGCTACAGGCCCTCATCGCTGTAGAGCTTTTTATCATATTTTACCCAAACAGGATGTCTCTGAGGACAAATCCTTCTTTTATGCCTAAGGTGGCTTCCACTGTGGCCCTTAACCAAACAATTCATCTGCCAACTTTATATCCAAATCCGCAGAACAAGGGGGAGAAAATTCTGCATTCCTTGGAAGTACATAGACAGCTAAGATTCTACTTGAGCAGGACTAAAACCCTAAGAAAATCTGAGCAATTACTAGTGTCGTATGCTGCAGGATCAGAAGGAAAGGCTATTTCAAAGCAGACAATTTCAAAGTGGATAAGCCACTGCATCCGTTTCTGCTACTTACACCATGGTAAACCTGTGCCCAAGGGCATTAGGTCTCATTCCACCAGAGCTGCAGCTACTTCAGCAGCCTTTCTCAGAGGAGTACCAACCAAAGACATTCTAGAGGCTGCTACTTGGAGTTCTGCTCACATCTTTACAAAGCATTACCATTTGCCTCTTTACTCAAAGTCAAGGGCAGGCTTTGCCACTGCAGTTCTGCAGGGCCTTATAGCCGCACCTAATGCTGTTTAGCTCCAGCATCCCAACCATAGCTTTGGGATTCTACCCAAATGTAATGACTGCAACAGTGAAACACGAAGAACATAGTACAGTTGTGTACACTTACCATAAATGTAGATGTTCAAGTGTATTCACTGTTGCAGTCCAACTTATCCTCCCATCATCCCCCTGTCATTCTGAAATTTATCTTTCCTTCTCTATCTTCTACAACATATGTGGTGTATTTGCTTGTAGAGGAAGGTAAAGTTTATATTGATGCATGTATTGATTATTTTTATATATATATATATATATATATATATATATATATATATATATATATATATATATATATATATATATAAAATATCTGACATCGGGGGCAAGACAAACTAAAGAAAATGGTGTCTGCTGCAGGTTTTATACCACCTGACGTCGTCATGGAAGTGGAGCCAACAACCGACGCAAGACCCAAGACTTTGGAATTCAGGCCAACTGAGGGCAACCTGCCAGCAGATTACCCAAATGTAATGACTGCAACAGTGAATACACACGAACATCTACATTTATGGTAAGTGTACACAACTGTACTTTCTTAGTGGAGTTGTAATACAGCTAGGTATTGTTTGCAACTGATTGTAAGGGGAGAGGGGGAGGATGACAGGTAGATTGGGGTGGTACCCAAAGTATTGTGGGCAGTAAATTGATTTGCCGTTCCCATGTTGGAGCTGCATTTTCAGACAGTGTTGTTGTATTACCAGTCTTTCTACATCCCTGTCCTCTCCTGTGGTCTTGAGCTATGTGGATTGTGATTAGAAAATGAAGGTCACAGGTCCACGTAGCAGAAATGAGACCCTCCTCCACAGAGGCACTTTGTTATTCTTGGTAACAGAGTGATGTGGGAGAGCTGTGGAGTAGATCAACTGCTCTGTCTGATCAAGGAGTCACTAAGGAGGTTTGGGTATCCTACGGCCCTGTGTTACTGTCACAGAAGTTAATGTTCTTTGTGTTTCACTGTTGCAGTCATCACATTTGGGTTATCTGCTTGCAGTAGCCCTCAAGTCGGCCTGATTAACAAAGTCTTGGGTCCTGCATCAGTTGCTGTCATGTCAGGTCATCAGGGGTATAAAACATGCAGCCGATGTCATTACATCAGTCTTTCCTGAGAACTGCTTCTGCTTCAGGCACCACACGGCAAGTGCTGGTCGGACGACTCCTGAAATTTTCATTTTGAAGTTTCAGAACCGAAGTCTTCAACTAAAGCTAAGTACCCCGTTGGGCACACATTTTCTTGCTATAAACCGACGTCAGTAAAAGTCAATAATTGTATTTTTTGTGGAAAGCAAATACCTCATAAAGATTTTCATTCGTACTGTATTCCTTGCCTAGGCCCTGACCACGACGTACCTTGCTGTCGGTTTTGTGCCTTATTTAACCACCGTCTGTATATTTCCGCTTCTAAATATTTCGGTTCTCAGTTCAATTATCCAGAAATGTCGTCGGTAAGCCATCCAACTACCGGCATTCCAAAAAAATGCAAAGATAAAGACAGAGACAGGCCGCCTAGGTCCAAAGCTGCCACCAACGCTTCTCCTAAGCCAGTCGCCAGTTCGCTGGTACTCAGTGAGGTGCTTTCACAGCTCCCGATACCCATTACTTCTGATTTGCAGGCCTCTACTGAGACCCATTCGGAGTCCGGTATGCCACGAGATGCTTCAACTGTGGAACTTGCGGATGTTTCTACCTTGGATGAGTCCGTAGCCACTGTGCAGGCACCTGCTTCTGAGGGTGTATTCAGGCCTATGGACTTGCATATTAAACCAACGCCTTCTTATTCTTTGAGGCCTAAACCTCTAACCATGCCTAGAAAACCGATGCCCAGGCCTCTATGCCTAAGAAACAAATGATAAGAATGGCTGAAGACCTTATAACTTTAATCAGGGGAAGCCAACCATCCTCTTCTAAGAGGCCTAGGACTGAACTTGTGTATGAATTTTCTGACCAGGATTCTGATTTTTCTGATGATTTGGATTTACCCTTATCTACTTATGAGGATTCTGATGCAGAGGACTCTATTCTCTCTGCTTCCCCTCCAGAGGATTTCTCTTTTGGTGAAACCTTGCACACTCTAGGGGAGCATTTCCACTGGGAAAGCCAGGATTTCTCTGATTCGAAAAAGAGGCTTAGGGACTTCTTACTCCTGCCTCAACATAGGCCTTTAGCAATACCTCCTGTACTAGACATTGTTGGTGATGCCTTTTCGTAATCTAGTTTGGCCCCTGATTCTTTGCCTCCTGCTCCCAGAAAACCTGGCAGATATCACAGGATTCCTGATTCTCACAAGTTCCTTTTTAAAAATCCTATTGTGGATCCAGAGACTATTTCACAGGGACCCAAGGGCATTAAGGCTTCTACAGCTAAAAATCCTACCCCTTCTGATAGAGATTCCAGGGCGCTGGATAGATGGGGTAAGAAGGTTTACACTTCTACAACCTTTGCCATTAGGGCCTTTAACTGTCAGTTTCATATGTTAAAGTATCAACAACATATTATTGGATTGCTTAAACAGAAAATGATGTTGATTCCTGACTGTGCTGAAAATAAGGATTTACAGGATTGAATGCATTCTGCTGAACAGGTTGGAAAACATACTTTGCAATGTGGGTTTGATTCATTAGAGGCTTCTTGCAGGGCTGCTGTCACTGGGTCTGTACTCAGAAGGCATGCTTGGCTTAAGGAGCAATCTTTGCCTGATCATGTTAAAGCTAAACTGTTGGATGCTCCCTTAAGTCAGGACCGCCTGTTTGACAACAAAGCTGAGGAAGTTCTTAAAAAGATGGAAGATAAAGCAAAATCTATGCAAACGGTTAAAGATTTCTTACAAGTTCAGCCTCCAAGATTTAGTAGGCATTTTCCCTCTAAGAACTGGTCCTTTCCTGCTCCTTCCAGGCCTTCTCAATCCAAACCCAGACCCAGCAGAAACCCCAGATTTCAGTCCCAGAGTACGCACAAGACTAAGCGGTGGGGGGCTTCTACTTCCAAATCTGAGAGTAGTAAGACTCCCCCCTATGGAAAACTGTCTCAATGACTTGACTTTAAAACTTCCAAGCACTTCTCAACTGACTGCTCCTTTAGGGGGAAAGATTGGTCTTCAGGCCAAAAACTGGGGACTCATTACCCAGGACAAATGGGTTTTAAATATAGTGTCCCAAGGTTACAGATTTCACTTCCACACATTACCAACGCCCAACGGTTGGCCAGATCTTCCCCCAAATCAGTGGGCAGAGGCTCAAAATCTCTTTTAAAGATAAAGGCTATTCAAACTGTACCAGAAGAGGAAAAAGGACAAGGTTTCTACTCGATACTTTTCCTGGTACCCAGAAAAGACAATTCATGGCGTCCTATCCTGGACCTGTCTACCCTAAACACCTTTTTGGTGATTCCAAAATTCAAGATGCTGACTCCTCACCAGTTGCTTCCTATGCTAGGAAAAGATGCCTGGATGGTAACACTTTATTTAAAGGAAGCATACCTGCACATCCCAATCAGGGAATCTTGCAGAAGATACCTACATTTCAAAGCAGGGTACAATCACTACCAGTTCTCTGCACTTCCCTTTGGCTTATCTACTGTGCCTAGGGGGTATTCACAAAGTGCCTAGCCCCAGTCATTGGATTTTGCAGGCAAAGAAATATTCAAATATACCCATACCTGGATGATTGTCTAATTCAGGCAGAAAGCTAGGACATACTTTTGAATCCTCTGGCTTTTGTACAGAGAGTGCTAACATGTCTCGGGTACACTTTAAATGAAAAGAAATCACACCTGGTACCCTGTCAACAAATTATATTCCTGGGAGCAAGCTTGAATACAGCTTCCCAGATGGCTTTCCTCATGCCAGAGAAACAAATTCATCTGACAACCTACTTCAAACTAGTGGCCACGAAAACCCTGTTATCTGCAAGGCAAATATTGCAAGCCTTGGGGTTCATGGCCTCCTGCATTCTTCTAATTCCATATACAAGACTGCATATGAGGAAACTACAATGGTATCTAAAAAGCCTCTGGTGTCAACATTCTCAGGCTCTAGAAGCAATGATTCCTATCATACCTTGCCTACGCCTGGAATTTCTTTGGTGGGCAGAGGCATCAGACTATGCATGGGGGGCTCACCTGGCAGGGAAGTGCATTCAGGGCAAATGGAACCCAAGTCAAATGCACTTTCATATCAGTCAAAAGGAAATGTTAGCTGTCCAGAATGCTCTGACAGCCTTCAAGGACCACATTCTTCCAGGACAATTAATGGTAAAGATGGACAGCACCACTGTTATGTAGTACATAAACAAGCAGGGGGGTACCCATTCTTACCCCCTCTGCAGACAAGCCATGGCATTGTGGAACACAGCCTTGAGCTACCAAGTGCATCTACAAGCTCAGTTCCTGCCAGGAAAACTAAATACACTGGCAGACGGACTAAGCAGAAACCTCATGGACCCACATGAGTGGAAACTGGAACCAAAGATTTTCAACATACTGACAAATGGGGGAGCCCAGATATAGACCTGTTTGCACCCCTCCAGAACTACCAATTGGACAAATGTTGCACAAGTACTCCCCACAAACAGGCTTAGAAAGTGGATGCCCTGTCCTTCAGCTGGCAAAAACCTATCCTTTTGCCTTTCCTGCTCTCCAAAGTACTACTAAAGATCAAACAGGACAAACCAAGGATGATCTTGATTGCACCAGACTGGCCTCACCAACACTGGTGTACCCCCTCTTGTGCAGTGTGTGTCACTGTTGGTCCCATGGCACCTGCCTCTGACCCCTACCCTGTTGTCTCAACAGGAGTGTCAGATTCTGCACCCTCAGCTTCAAGCCCTGAACCTAGCAGCATGGCTAATTACCTAATCTCTCTCTTACCCATCCCTCAGTAAACCAGTCATGGATATCATTTTAGAGGCAAGGAGGCCTAGTACTAGAAAATCTTATGCTGAAAAATGGAAAAGATTCTGTGCCTGGAACAAATTTCAAGGGGATGAGCACAGCAGTGCCCAACTTACCTCAGATTTTACAATACTTAACTGAGATGCTTCACAAGGGACTTTCTTTTTCCTCCATCAAAATTCACGCATCAGCCATTTCAGCTCACTGTAATACCGAACCTCCCTTCTCGCATCCACTGCTCAAACAGTTCCTCAGAGGGGCCAAAAATTTTAGACCAACCAGGAGAGCCTCAACTCCAGCCTGGGACCTTAACTTTGTATTTGAGAAGCTCACTCTTCCTCCTTTCGAGGCAGCTGCTAGTGCAGATTTAAAATTCCTTTCTTGGAAAACAGCCTTTCTTTTAGCTATCACTTCAGCAAGAAGGGTATCTGAATTACAGGCCCTTGTGGCTGTGGAGCCTTTCATCATCCGTCATCTTTCATGCAGACAGGATGTCCCTCAGAACCAGTCCCTCCTTTATGCCCAAGGTGGTATCCAGTGTGGCTCTCACAGTCCATTCATTTGCCAACCTTCTTTCCCAACCCACAGAACAAAGGGGCACGGATACTCCACTCCTTAGATGTGCAAAAACAACTTAGATTTTACTTGGACAGAACTAAATCTCAAAGAAAATCTGAACAACTGCTGGTGGCATTTGCTGCAGGGGTAGAGGGGAAGGCTATCTCAAAGCAAACCATTTCTAAATGGATAGGCCATTGCATTAATTTCTGCTACAAGCACCATGGAAAACCTATCCCACAGGGGATCTAACCCCCATTCAATCAGGGCTGCATCTACCTCTACAGCCTTTCTCAGAGGTACATCCAAGTTCTACCAGGGACATCCTAGAAGCCGCTACCTGCAGTTCTGTACATACCTTCACCAAGCATTACCATTTCCCAATTTTCTTCAAGTCCAGAGCTGGCTTTGCCACTGCAGTCTTGCAGGGTCTTATAGCTTGTCCTAATGCTATCTAACTTCCTCCTTTCTTCCTTAGCTTTGGGAATCTACCCAAATGTGATGACTGCAACAGTGAAACACACAGAACATAGAACAGTTGTGTAAACTTACCATAAATGTAGATGTTCGAGTGTATTCACTGTTGCAGTCCTGGTTACCCACCCTCCAGCCCCCTAATTTCTTTGGCTATACCTGTACTATTCTTTACTATGCTTAAAAGCTTTTTGGTGTGTTTGCTTTTTTTTATTGGAGGTATATCCTTGTTTATTTGTGTGTATATTTTTTTGCTTCTCAGTAAGGAGGCACCTGACATCTGGGGCAAGAAAAACTGATGTAATGGCGTCGGCTGCATGTTTTATACCCCTGACGTCACGGAAGAAGAGACAGCAACCGACGCAGGACCCAAGACTTTGTTAATCAGGCCGACTGAGGGTTACTGCAAGCAAATAACTTGAATGTGATAATTGCAACAGTGAACACATTTGAACATCTACATTTATGGTAAGTGTACACAACTGTACTTTCTAGAGTGTGCTTACTCAGATGAGACTCCATGACAGAATGGAAGGGTTCTGTCTCCTCACTGACCTGGCCATGCTTGAGTATCCTTATGAAAAGGTTAGTATTTGTAGTTGGTAAAAAGTTTGGTATGCCCTAGTAGGTCTCCTTCCTCTATGACCCTCACCAAGAGATATGGAAAGAGAATGAGTGAGTCAGTCGTGCTCAGGCAGCATCAAAATAACTGTGGACTCTTGAGATCCTCTAGGTGGTTGACTAGCCTTCACACACAGGTATGCCTGTCATACTCTTATCTCATCCTTGCAGCATTTCCAGCTACCCCGAACACCTCTGATAATACATAAAACAGTGCTTTCACTAGTACATTCTAGGATCCCTCCATCCTCCATAAGTTGTATTTTCTAATTTATAACTTGAAACATTCTTCTTCCAACTGTCACACATCTCCCCTTCTAGCCCCCTATTTTCTCCTTCAGTTCCACTCCTCTTACTTGGCTCCTAACTGTACTTTGGGTGCATATCATGTCCCCTTCTCTTCTGATGTTTATGTATACTGCTTTCTAATTTTTTTCCCTATGCCCTTCATTTTGGAAAAACTGCATTTCATACTGTCTGTAAAGATTATTATAATTTATGTGATATGTGAACTTGGTGAGGACTGAGGTAATTTGTTACACAAAGAGATAATGCATAAAAGATGGCTACAGATGAGTTAATAAAGTGCACTGTGTATTCAGATGGATCTACTTCATAATACCGAATTACCACTTCATCGAACCACATATCATCTCGACTAAAGCATCATAACACCAAAACATCAAAGCACAAAACATCAAAAAGTCAAAACAGCGAAGCACAAAACATCGAACTTTCCAGTGTGTACAGTACATACTACTTCCTCCAATTCAAACAACACTAAAACTAAACACCTACTTTCTTTAACGTCTCTGCAGGTGTGTGAGCCCCCCCTGCACCTCTCACACCCCCTGGTAATTAAATAGACTAACTCCGACGTTGCACTACAGTGGAGAAAGGGCAAATTTCCCAATCCCCACTGTACTGCGATCTCCATACAGAATGTCTGCACAAGTTTTAATTATGCACCTGTTCTTTCAACAAAACACCTACATACTGCCAAAATCGCTACTTCCAGTCCCACTCACTCACCCCAAAACTGAAAATACCAACAACAAAACTTTTCTTCAAACAAGGAATGCAGCTGACAACAAAAAAGCATCCTTATCCTCTCCATTAAAACTTGCACTACACAATTTCAAAAAGCCTCTGCACAAGTAACTGGAACATCCACCATTACTATTTATTACACTGTACAACATATTAAAGCAATACTGCCACTACTCACACTCTGCAGTGCAGAGAACTTAATATCGAGCCCTGTAATGTTGTAAATTTTATCAGCTTTCATTGTTGTGGATTTACATTATGGTCTCGACATTGTTGGACTTGATATGGTAATTCAGTGATTTGAAAAGTGGATCCATTCAGATGGATCAAGATGGAGGCTTCAGTTTGGTGTGTTTTAAGAGTAGAAAAAAATGTTGCTAGGCTAATTGTGTGTGGAAACCGTTAAATCACTCTGTAAATACATACATGAAAAGTTCATATAGTGTAGGGTACATGTCTGGGTGCTGTAGTATACACAACTGCCTACTGTACTATTTAATGTATAGTTTTATAGTTGTGTATCAAATTTCTGATGCAGTACCATCTCTTGTGGTAGCTAAAAGGTTGATGTAAGTGATATGCTTATCCCCTTTATCAGATCATTCCATCTGCAGCCCGTTGATTTGCAAGCATAGCTTTGTCCTTCTGTCACTGTCTTTTCAGCTTGCAGATGCACCCTATCGTTTCAGCTGCCCGTGTCAGAACAGGTGGTCTACAGTGTGGGATATGGAAGCAATGGCAGTTTTTCCTGAAGATAAGGGGTACATATTTTTAAATGAGATGCCTGAAGTTGGTGAATCAATGGTCAGCTTTGTGTTAATGTTGTTCTTGTATAGAAAGTTTACCTTATCCAGAGGAGTAGATGTTCCCCCACCAAGTACTTATGAGGAGATGGTGCTCCGGTAAAACATAATTTTCTCTATTCTTTTACCTGTGATAGCATGTTGTAAGCATCTTAGTTTTAAGGAAAGAATCATTGTTTGTTTACAGCATGTTTTTTTTTATCTGCATGGTTGAATTGAGTACATGAAGAATGTAATTTTCTCTACATGAGAAAATATCCTCAGAACATGATATCATATGTAGTAGTTTTGGAAAGAAGCAGTAAAACTATGGGCTTTTTAGCCTATGAGGGAAATACTGTCACCTGGAGCAGACCAAAGAATGTACTTCATACAGGTTGCAGTGTATTTGTAGAGAAATCTCGTGGTATAAAGGCTCATGGGACCAGTGGGGAACAAACTGGTAAATGGAGGCAGAGTAAGGAGAAACTAGGTTTAACTAGTTGAGACTGTTGCTTATCTTCTGCTTGTATGTGGAAGGGCAAGGACTGTGTACCTCTCAACTGTCCAGATTTTTGCAGAAAGTCCAGAGTCTTGCCTCGTAGTTTCTGTTCCTCATAAAAGTTTGTTTTTTGGCAAATCATTGAGGACTGAAGTCAGAAAATGATAGACATTTGAATTTCAAACTTAATACCCTTCACAAAATTCATGCTAATGCAAAGCCTATTATTCTATCAACTTTCTAAGCCTGTTAGAGTAATGTTTAAAAAGTGTCCCTATTTATGGGCCACTGCCCCCCCCCCCTATTATTTATGGCTTTGTCCAGATTTCCTACTCTAAGCAGTTGAGGTATGGCAAGGACTAGTTGGAAAAAAGTGAGGGTTTTTTTTAGTGCTGCTGTTGCAGTCCCCTGCATAACTGTGTGCTTTGTCTTGTAGGTAGGCCATTCACAAACACTCTTTCTGCAAGTGTGATACTGACCAGGATACTGCTGCATAGGACTTTGCCTCTCTAGGTGAATACAAGAGCGCTAATGAGCAATAAGTGGTTTCCTAGTCTCAACCCAAGTCCAAGGTACTCAGGAAAGATACCGCGAGCATAGCAGTTTCAGTTAAAGCAGTTTTAATATAAAATAGAACTTACATAAACGCATACACCTTAAAACAACACCGATTTTGTTTCTACCAAGTAGACTTCATCAGTTGTGGATGGACAACTACAGTAATATGTTTATACCCTTCTAAAATGCAGGTTAACCAATAAAATTAAACAAGAAGTTAAAAAAGTGGAAAGTTAATTACCATAAAATTCATGAATATTCACAACCTTGTGAAGTTTCTGAAACAATGTAGAACATTTACTTTAAAAAACAACAAAAAAAAAAAAAAAAATATATATATATATATATATATATATATATATATATATATAAAATGTAACATTTTATTAAAAAAATAAATTGATATTCGTCAAAATCTCTAAGATATTTTAAAACACTTCAGGATATATAAAATGTACTAAAATGGATTATTGGTTTCCTAGTCTCCCAAGATCGAGGAAGAGAACCCAAAAATATTTATAATATAAATAAATGGGACAGCATTACCTGTTGTTAGTGCTGGGTCTTGCCAAGCTGGAAAAAGATCCTGCAAGCTTGCATAGTATAAATATAAACCCTTGATGCGTTACATAGCTTAAATAGTACACGTTTGTTGCATATATGTTATCTTGTAATATCCTGCTTTTTTACAGTTCCTTTTGGTTACTACAGAGAAGGTGTAAAGACACCATGATTCATACTGACCAATATACAGGCTTTCCGAAGCACATTGGTATGTTTAGCTACTTTCATTAAGAAAGTTTGTCTTCTTAAGATTTGTTTGCCAAAGCACAGAAGCACAAAGTTGAATGCTCTTCAGTGAGCCACTTACTAGTGGGAACTTGTAACTTTATCCATACTTTTTGACATGACATCTGATGGAGTGCCTATGGCATATAACAATGTTAATGATTTCAATGACAATAATGCTGTGTGTGAATATTTACTGTTTTGGCTTTAGACAGCACGGGCAGAGGAAATGAAAGTGCAGGGCAAACTCTGGCTTAATGTCTTCATTTTTCTGGGGCAAGGAGAAATGTGGGATAATGATCAGTTTAAAGTATTCCAATGTATATTTTTGCCAGTGTTCTAATCAAAATTTGCAGTCATATTTGCACATTTGGGTTGGTATAGCCACCTGTGGGTTTCTGCAGTTTTAAGCCAACTTGTCTTGCTGGTTATTATAGAAAGGAAACCTCTCTATTC
Organism: Protopterus annectens; assembly: GCF_019279795.1. Classification (NCBI taxonomy): domain Eukaryota; kingdom Metazoa; phylum Chordata; order Ceratodontiformes; family Protopteridae; genus Protopterus; species Protopterus annectens. The sequence continues at coordinate 1,180,837,607 of NC_056746.1, read as the reverse complement.
CCATATTTTGCTTCAGCCCAGTTCTCTTCTTGCTTTGGTCTTCCTGTGTTTGGTTGATTCCTTTATATGATTCCTTTATAGTTGTGGTAATACCCCTCTTTCATTTTCTTTTGGCTCTGATATTTGAATGATCAGCTTTGTTCAATGTAAATGGCACTGCTTTTGTTAGTTTGGTCTCTATGATGCCTTTCATTCACATTCTGAATGTCTTTTCATTTCACTAAGATGTGCTGCTAAAGGTTAATAGGCATTTTAGGACTTTTTCACTTTGCACATCAAATTGTTTGTTGCACCATTTTTTCTTGTTTATAAATGTTTTTTTTACCACATCTTCATGTCACATTCAAAAATATGCACTTCTCACATCAGTCAAAAACTAAATGTTTTACTTTGTTCTCACCAAAATGGAACAAATTTCACTCATTAACATGAATTGTGCAGAATCTTACAAGTATATGCACAGGCCACCAAATGATTTAAATTTGTGGTGTTCAAAATTCCATGCCCCATATGCTCCCCCCACCCCCACACACACAGACACCTTATTACATTTTCAAATCCTTGCTGATTGAAGCAATGTGGAAAAACAAGACAAGCCAGCAACGTTAGCATCAGCTGTAAATCACAGCTGAATGACAGGAAGGACGGCACCTCAGCTAGGGGTGAATAAATGATTGATTAAATTCATGTAATTAATTTAATCAGTCTTAAAAAAAATTAAAAAGAGGCTAATTTGGCCACAGTTTGTAGGCGAGAAGACATACCCATTTATTAACCAGGTAAGCCCACTGGACACACAATCCCTTTTCAGGCATGACCTTAGAGCAGTGTCTGATTAAGTGACTTGATCAGGGTCTCACAGCAGGCAAATGAGGGCTGACGGAATCAAACCCTGTACCACAGAAATTTTTTACCTCACAGCCTTAACCCTTTGTGCCAACTGCCAGATAATAGAATGTATATGCCTTACTTTTTAACTGTCCAGCTTTTCACAGAATGGCCAGATTTTTTATTCATATTTTTCTTTTCCTCATAAAATCTGTGGTTTTCTGTCAAATCATTGAGGATTTAAGTTACTGAATAATAAAAGACTGCTCTACTCCTTCACCGTTGCCAAACTGTGGAACTTGCTTCCTCCTCCTATAAGAAACACGAGCAGCACCACCACCACCTTCAAACAACTACTGAAAAATCATCTCAACTCTTCCTGGCTGTGTACCTGCTCTATAACCTAGCCTCTTCTTTCTCCTTATATTATAACTAAATTCCTGTGCTTTTTACTACCAGTGACTGATGATACTTTCTCCATATTTATTACTTTTTTTTGTTTCATCATTTGTTGTTAATGGTACAATAATGCTGTTTAATTTATCTCAGTTTTTACCGCTCTGAATTCATCTGGCAACTAACTAAATTCCTGCATTTATGTATATATTCTGTATATGTTACTGTAATGAAACCAACTAAATTCCTGACTTGTGTATATATTCTGTATATAAAGGTTGGGAGGGTGGCCTAATGGTTAAGGTGTTTGTCTTGCAAACACAAGGTGCAGGGTTTGAGTCTCGCAAGGGACAATTGGTTAGGCTTAAAATGGCTCACAAGAGCAGTTAGCTTAGTACTAACCTATGAACTATGAACTGTAACCACTGTGTGTAACACTATTTCTACTTCTGTACCAATTAATGTTTAATTTCTTTTCTGCATCTATGTTCTTGTCGGAGCTTTTCTCCCTGGGCCTCCACCGAAAATAGGCTCTTTTAGGCCCAGTGGACTTTCCCAGTAAACAAATGCAATAAATAAATTTGTTTTCATATCCTTCAGATAATGTGTACTAATACAAAATCTGTTGTTCTACTATTGTTCTTAGAATGTGAGTAATATTTAAAACCTGCCCCTATTCTTAGGCCTTTGGTCCTCTCGTTATTTTGGCTTGTCCAGATTTTCTGTGCCAAGAGGTTGAGAGGTATGATGGGTGTACTTAGGAATTAAACACAATTCTAAGATTAGTTTTTGACCAACATGTGGCTTTTAATATTACACAGCTTATAAACAAAAGAGATTGTGCCTATGTCTAGGGATGTCATGATCTCCCTCTACTCAGTCCTTATTAGGCCAGTCATTGACTATGATGCACCCTTAGACATGTGTTTGTCCAGACATCTGCATTAACTGGAATGCGCACAGAGATACCCTACTTAAAAGGATACAAGG